>NC_041332.1:7391689-7466689 GCF_004354835.1 Perca flavescens | reverse complement strand
ACCACACGTATTCAAAATCCAAATTTCAGGAACAGGAGTCTTCTTCTTCTCCGCCCAGAAAAAGAAAAAGGAGATTGAAAAGAGCAAGAGACCGGGTTTCTGAAGCGTGAAGGCTATCGTAGCTGGAATATGTACGTTGAACTGCGTGGCGCCAGAGAGTTGATTGCGATATACGATCTCAGCGCTAGATGGGAGAAATTCCTACATACTGGACCTTTAACCGTAGTATTTATTCCCCTATTTATTTTTCTATTTTTTTTCCATTTCTTTTTTTTCTTTAAACTTTCAAATTTATATTTGCATTTAATTTAATTTTTTTTATATCAATGAATTAATGCCTACATGTATTTATTCATATTTTTGGTACTTTTAATGGCATATTCATTTTTTTTTTTTTTTTTTTTTTTTTTTAAGCTTATTTACTTTATAGTTTTGAAATGGGACTTCCACAAGTTGCAGGACGTAGCTTGTTAATGTTAAGGTGTGCAGGAAACCCAGAATGCACTGATTTGGTCATTCAAAGGTTAAAATAGGATTGATTGCCTGAGTTTGAACTGGGCTAAATTTAGTCTCTACAACAAATCTTTGTTTTTGTCTTTTATTTACCTTGTGTATTAATTCCCGTATCTATTTACTTTAATTTTCCCATTTATTTATTTTTATTGACTTTTAAATGTATTTATTTATTTTTTTGCATTTTTTTTAATCAATTAATGAATGCCTACATGTATTTCTTTATTTTTTTTACATTTCTGGTAAATTTAATAACTATAAAGTAATTTATTCATCAAAGCATTTATTTATGTTTTATTTTGGCAGACTCTGTACTCTATCATTTTATGCGGGGTTATTATATCAATGCTTTAAGCTTACGTTTTGAATTGGTGACCTCCACAAGTTAACATGTCAGACACTTTTAGTCTATTATAAATAATATTTTCTATCTTCTGCAGCTCATCTCATTTTCAGGTTGTACCTTCAGGTTGTAAACATTAATTACGCTGCCACAAATCCTTCTTTCTCAGGCAACAAAACATAATCACACATCTGAATTAACTTGTGGAGTTATAGTTATTTTTTTATTTTTATTTAAATTGCTTTAATGTTTGCCTGGGTCCAGACCTTTGAGTCCACCCACTCCACCCAGTTGACTGATTGGTCTTGTATTGTGACATGACATCGCTGCGGTCTCGATAAGCCGTCTAAATATTGGCCAACGTTGTATCCTTTGTTTTTACTTTGCTCCGCTCCACTTAACCCCAGTAAAACCAGCGTGTTGGCTTGGCTACGCATCGGTGTCGACATAAAATTACGTTAGATTCAGACGCGTAGGATGGTCTCTAGTGATTGGTTAAGGAAAATCGAAATGTATTCTCATTTAAACCCCCCAAAAAACACCAAATCAATGTTTACTGGAATTTCCATATGCACTTTTGAATCCAGAGTTGTGTTTTGTCAGATGAGCTGAGCCTGAGGCAGGGTTAGCACCATTGTATTGACTGAGCAGTTCATCTGGGGTTTGGCCTCAGCTGATCCTGAATCAGTGGCTTTCTAATCGGACGCAAAAAAAGGAGAATTGGAGAACAGAAACTGGAGCCATTGATTTCTACCCCAGATAATACTGGATGTTACAGGAAAGAGAAATAAAATATATGTAAAAGAGCAAAATCGTACTGACGTGAGAAGGAAAAGAATATAACCAATCTCTCCATAAATAACATAATCAGCCCTTCTAACCGAGAGGAGGGGGGATCCTGGAAGTGGGGCACTGTGGGTGATGTAGTCCGGGTCACATGGCCAGAGCTCGGGCCTTGGCGGCTGCTGCCTGCGCTCTCTGCACGGCTCCCTGGCTGTTCTCCCTCCTCATCAGCTGGTTGGTCTCAAACAGGCCCTCCTGGCCGCCGCCACCGCCCGAAAACGTCAGCACTCCTGGACCAGACAGATCTCTTGTGACATATTTCATCAAAGCAAACAGGACACAGCGAAGACTCTGACATAACAAAGGTTCAGGGTTTCTCCCAGAAAAGTTGGACGAAATCGCAAAATTTAAAAAAGCTTTAAAACAGATTCCATAGGGCCCTTATATGAAGTCAGTGCTAAAAGCTAACTGGACATTTGGAAATATGACAGAGCCATAAAAAAGAAAACTGTAGTTTTTAAAAACATCTTAAAATATATTATAAAAATACAGTAATTCCCCGTGGCTTAGGCATGGTGGGGGATAGTCTCGCTTTGCCAGACCTTCCACAGCGCTGCGGAGGAGGGTCTGGCTAATCCACACATCATTCCGGGATGGGAGAAAAACGTGCTCTGGTTTATTGGCATTTCTTTAAACCAAAACGATACTTTTTTCTAATGCCCATTTTATAAAACAAAAAGAAATGACAGCATTACTGCACAAATCTTATCATTTATTTTTCAGCTCCTACTCCTACTCTCTGTGCGTAACGTAGAGTTTTTTTTCTGCTTGTCTCTACGTCATGTAACGTTAGACAGCCAGTCACCAACATTATTAGATTTTGGAAGAAGCATGCTGCGTGCTTATTGGCTCACTCACGCTGATCAGATTTACTAATTAGTAGGGCTGTGCTCGATTGAAGAAATTCTTAGTCGACTAACACTCATTCAATTGTATTGACTAATCGATCGGTTGATTTAATCGACAGATCTGTAAATCTGAGTTTCTTTGCAAAGAGTCATGCAAAAGCACCACTTTAATTCTTGTGTTTATCAGAGATGTGCTCGGAAGTTTCTTGGAAGTCATTCAGCATGAAAAAGCATAAAACGTGACTAATCAACTAAAGAAATCTAAGTTGACTAAGACCAAAGCGACCGATTAGTCGACTAATCGACTTAGAGGGAGCAGCCCTACTACTTAGGTATCAAAATTGGGTATTGAATGCCGAGGCATTTGTCAATAATCGTTACTTTGTTTAGAGGCAATAAGAGCCTAAAAAGTACTGAATTTGATACCCAGTCCTACATCTGACTTCTTCCTTCTTTCAAATAATGGGTTATTGTTAACTGATACCTGAACTTGGGTTAATGTTCAACTAAAAACTCCATAAAAACATTTAAAAATGAAGCCCTTCCTTTAAAACACTGCTCACCCCGCCTCCTGATTTCAGGTTGTTAGATCTCTCAACCTAAAGGAATCTTTATGTTCCATCTCTATTTTTACAAGCATGAAAATGAACCAGTTGTCATGGTGACATGAATAAAAACGTGTTGATTACCTCAGAGACTCAAAAGCCTAGACACACACACACGGGGGACTCCAGTCCAGACAATTAACACGTTTCACTGTTTAGTATAATTAAAAAAGTATTTAAAACATTTGGTATCAGAACAAAGAAGAGAGAGAGAGACAGAGAGAGAGAGAGACCAGTTCTATAGCAATGTGTGAGATAAAAAATTAAATACATATTATTCCCTAAATGTGTGAGACGTGACACAAACTTTTAATTATCAGAATCATAAAATAAATAAAAACATTAAAATGAAGCAATTAAAGGTGCCAAATGGAGATATTGAAATTAACCTTAAGAAACCTTCTTGTCTGATGCTTCATCCTCCTGTTAGTTTTAAATGTTTACTTTCAGGGATGATTACCTGCATCACTGCACTCAAACGTTGGAAGAGGTACTCAGATAGGTAGCAATAGCACAGTGTAGAAATACTCCGACACAAGTTAAAATCCTGCATTTAGTAAAAAGTATAATAAGTGCAAGTACATTTTACTTAAGTAAAACTACTAAAGTAGACTATGCAGAATGGCCCATGCTCGATGGTGTTTTAAGCCCCCAATGTCTCCTTCCAGGCAGCGCTGCGACCGTTGACTTCAAGGCACCTAACCCTAACCCTAACCCTAATGCGTTTTAGCCCAAACCTAACCCTTGCCTAATCCTAGTGCCTTCCAGGCAGCGCTGCCTGGATGGAGACGTTGGCGGCTTAAAACACCAGAGCTGCCAACTCTCACACATTGGCCGTGAGACACATGCATTTGATTGGTTTCACACGCTCACACGCCACACCCCCGATTTCTCACGCTGAAGTGTCAACCCGGTCAAAAAAAAAGAAAGAAGTGTCAAACCGGTCGCAATATTACGAATCCCACTATGGCCACGCCAAGACCCGCCCTACGCAGCAGCTCGATTGGTTGGGATTAGGCATTTCACCTCGAGTGGTTAAGGTTAGGGTTAGGGGATTGGTCAGGGGATAGGACCTGTACATGTAAGCATGGACGCCTGGCCAATAGTAGTGTGTAAATGCTACTGAAGGGCGGGTCTTGGCGTGGCCATAGTGGGAAGAAAATATCACAATACGGTCGGTCAAATGCCTGAAAGATGAGTTTATGTTTATCTATAGAGCTACCTGTCGAGCCGCTCGTGATCGACTAGTTATGCTTTCAGAGACGGTGAGAGGGTTTTTTTTTTTTGAAATGTCGCAAATGTCCCAGGCGCATTCCCCCGGCTTCAGGTATGCTTTGAGTATTACAGACCCGTCTGTCGCTTTGTGTCCACTCTCTCAGAGGTGAGCAGCGCGGCTGGTAAGTGTAGCAACTTCAGTTCATTTTAATGGACTCGCTCTGCTGTGGGCAGTGACGCGGTGCGTCCGTGCTCTACCTCTGATGAAGAGCAGCGTACAGCCGACTCTAAACTTTGTCAGAGACCAGAGACCCAAATGGGTCTCTGTGTCGGTCAGACGGTCTGAATGAGATACTACCATATCAGCAGAGCAACGACATGCACAGCAGACTATTACAACTCTCCAAATTTCGGAGAACACAGATGGGAGGAGGTTTATTTTGAATTTGCACAAAGTTGTAAAATAATCTGATGTAACACATCTGAGCTATTGAAGTCCAGGGGTTTATAAATTAATTAAAATGACTTAATGTATGATTCACATGAATAAGTGCCACATGCACTTTTTAAACTTCCCCAGAAAAAGACGCAAAAGAGGAGGGAAGAGTAAATTATTGACACAGCAGACATGACGTTAAATTAGAAAAAGTTGATCTACTAGACTAGAGAATAGTTGAAGTAATACAGAATGCCTGAGGTCCTTATTTTTATATATTTTCAATTGTTTCCAGCATTAATTGATGTAGAAAAGGGTAGAAATAGGTCCATAAAAATCCAGTGTTTAATGCTCAAAATTATGTCTTCTCACAAAATCTGGAAACAAAACCGATGCCATTTGGTTGCCAGGCCATGCAGCTGTGACTGGTCCAGATGTTTGTGCCAGCTCACCTCTGTGCATCTCTAAATGTAACTGTAAATAATACATTAAATGTTTCATAAAATGAAAAAATAGTCTTTCTTTTTCCAAAAGAATTACATTAAGTGGGGCACAGAGGACAAGGGCCAAACATTACTGGGCCTTGGCACAAAAAAAGTTTGAGAAAGGCTATAACACATGCACAAAATGAGCCATGCTGTGTCTTTTGTCTTGCTGTTGGTATTTTTCAGTCCAGTTTCTGCTGGACCTTTTGGTGGGGAGAGGCCTTGTTTGAAGAATGATTTTCACTCACTGCCTAATCTAATGAGATTTGGTCTTTGGCCACCAGTCCCCTTGGTACCCAAAAAATGGTTATTTCTATTTATTTAGTTTTAAAGGATTAGAATGTATGTAAATCAGTGGTTCTCATTCTTTAGAATTTCAGTGGTCCTAGTAGATCCCTTTGGTAGACCAATGTTAATTTAACTTTGGGTCCCTGGTCCCTACACTGAGAAGCATTAGTGTGTGTGTGTGTGTGTGTGTGTGTGTGTGTGTGTGTGTGTGTGTGTGTGTGTGTGTGTGTGTGTTGTAGTAGTAGTAAAGAGAGAGAAGGAAGTTTGCGTGAGGTGGACCTGGTCACCACAGACCCAAATCTTCTCAGCTGTTGCTACTGTCATATGCTGCACTGTCTCTTCATGTAGCACATTATGTTTGGCACATTGTATGGGTCACTTCTTATAGCATAACAAGGTAATACAATGTGTATCATCAAGTGATGACTGATTAACAGTAATGTAAATGCTAAATGCCCTAATACCTGTTGAGACTACAACAATGCAAATTTTGCAGTTTTGCACATATCATGTAAGACTCGATTTCTCCATTTCTTTGCACAAAACTCTCCAGAAAGTGCCATTTAATGGTTTATTTTTAAAACAAATCCCGGGGGGGCATACCCCCGGACCCCCCTAGGGAGAACCCCACCACATAACAAATCACAATTTAAACCCTGACAGTAATGATGCTGAATGAGCCAAAGACATTTGCTTTGTACGTAGAAAAAGTTTGGGTTCGCCCCACCAAATCTCACTCCAAGGTTTGGGGAAAAGTTGGCAGCTCTGAACACAGATAAACATGGCCCATTTCAGAATAATATAGTTTATATTATATTATTAGATTCTAATTATTGATCAATTCATATACTTTCAAAATTAGAACCCTCTTTATCAGCGGAAACATTATACCAGAGACAGTTTAGAATTGAGACGGCCCAAGGAGTCATGCCTCTAGGAGACTAGCGGCAGCTCCTGAGTGTCTTGATTCCAATAAGACAAGCCAACGTGATCACAGATCATGAGCGATTCTTTCGCACCCATAGTCATCCAAAATAAATACTTGGACCTATTTCTTACAAGCCACGTATCTCCTTAACATTGGGACACTAGAATTGCATTTTTCAGACGGACACATCAGGAGAAAATTAACTTAGTTCGAGACCCGTTCCTGTCTCAGGAAAACAAACTCTCGCGAGATCTACTAAGGTAAGCTAAAGCCAACTAACCGTCGCAAACGCCACAGATGTCTTCTTAATTCTAAACTTGGCTTTCAGCTGTGTAAGTATCAAATGTTAGAAAATATAAATACACTATGCAAATATAACTTTTTATATGATGTGATACACTTTGAAACGAAGCCACGCCCACTTAGGAGATAGGAAGTGCGTACCGTTCATAAATATAGCTGCCTATAGAGACTTTTGATTATACTTAACTTTATATGCTGCTGGGTAGCTTGTGATTTCCCCCGGGGATCAATAAAGTTGTATGCTAATCTATAATAACACATCATAATTTATCTGTTGATTGTGATTGTGAACTTGTTATTAAATAATGATCTGAATCTCCAAAGTAACTAAAGTTGTCAGATAAATGCAGTACAGTAAAAAGGAGAATATTTGCCTCTGAATTGTGAAGTAGAAGATTAAAGTGGCACAAAATGGAAACACGTAAGTAAAGCACAAGTACCTCGGAGTTGTACTCAAAGTACACTACTTTAGTAAATGTACTGTATTAACCCCTTTGTGAGGAGAAGGAGTTGAGTAGTGTAGTCTTACCGTAGCCGTCCACGCATCCGCCTTTAAACTCGCCCTCAAACCTCATCCCGTCGAAGCGAGTGAAGACGCCGGCGCCTTGAAATTTGCCCTGTACAAATTCACCTTCATACCTAAAAAGAAAAATTCACATGAACACCCGTTTTCACGAAGAAAAACAACTTAAAGTCCAGTTATTTGGACTGATTTAAGGATGAAGGACAAGAGTTGAGAGAACGGCGAGGAAGGACATTTTTTAAAAGCAAAATGAAGGTCTTTATAGTGACATGAGTGATAATTGAGGTTTTGGTCTACATTGTAGCAACATTGGTCTTGAATGTTTGGAATTTTAGGTATGAGAGTGACAAATGGCAATGAAGAATTAGTCAACTAACAACTCAACAGATGGCCCTGAACAGGCACGGACACTTGAACATCCACAGCTGTACTTGAACATTGAACTAAACAAAGAATGAAAAACTCCAAAGTAGCACAAATCTGAATTGGGGAGGAATGTTTTCAGGCGAGGTCACAGTGTAATTTCTGAATATTAATAGAAGAAAAGTATAGCTCTGAAATGATATTAGAGCAACAGAGAACTTCTTCAAAAAACGTTCAAAATTCAAAGGGCTTTACATAAACTGTTGAGAGATTATCAAACACTTCTGAGTTTTTTTTTAATCCACACACCACACACTTTTTAGCTTCTGTTTTTTTTTTTTAACACTCAAAACTTTTCTGAAGCTGATAAACTAAGTTCTTCATATTCTGAACCAGTTTGTTTTATTATATATATATATATATATATATATATATATATATATATATATATGTCTTGCGGCTGTAAGCAGTCCAAAAAAGTGCTGCCGCGAGGGACTAAACACTGGGAGGTGAAACAAACAGCCAGACCCAGTTCCAATGATTTCTTCTTTCACGCGTAAAATACAACTAGAACTGCAGTTACCGAACTTAAAGTTACTTTGTGATGCGAATAAGTGCGTGAGTGCGATCAACAGAAAGTGTTTGCTCCCAGGCTCACCCCTCTCTCTCTCAAAGCCCAAAAACCTGGTGAAGCAAACACATATACTGTTATCACTTCCGCCCTAGTCTATATCCACGACGTTCCACTTCTGGGATTGCTCCGGTGCCGCAGGAAATTCCATCGGATGCGTGTCTTTTCGCCGATGTCCGTTGCCTTCCTCTTTCTTTGTGTTGGCGTTCTAACCTCCGGTGGATTTGTGAGGACTATGGTTAACTGCTCCTCAGATCTCTGCAGGGTAAATCCAGACAGCTAGCTAGACTATCTGTCCAATCGGAGTTTCTGTTGCACGACTAAAACAACTTTTGAATGTACACGTTCCACCAAAACAAGTTCCTTTTCCCGAGGCTATTTAGCAGCGGCACTGTGCGGAGCTTAGCGCCGCCCATGACGATTGTGATTGGTTTAAAGAAATAGAAATAAACCAGAACATGTTTCTTTCCCATCCCGGAATGCTGTGTGTACTCGCCACACCCTCCTCCGCAGCGCTGTGGAGGAAGGTCTGGCAAAGCGAGACTACTTCTGCCCAAACCCCTGGTGAACTCGCCCACCACCAACTATATCGGTGCATAATATAATAATCACTGAATAATATAGTAATTGAGACCATAAACAAAAATACAGGAGAAACGTGGCTCCTACAAAAGACATGCGGCCATCTGAACCCACTTTTAACCACCTCGCTGTTTCGGACATCATTAGTCTTAATGATTGACATTCTTTATATACTGTTAGTTACTGGGGAAACTTGTAATCAATGAATCATAATTCTATCAACCAAAAACACCAAATATCTGTTATCAGCTTCTAAAATATGACAATTTGTTGCTTTAATTTTTAAAGTTTTTTCTTAAAATCTAAAATGTCTGTGAATCCAATATATTATTAGCATATATAAATCAGCGTATTTGTGAAAAAACAAACACTGATGATAGCCTACTGGCCTATAAGTAAGGTAGTCACAGAAACAGTTTATCCTAAAGATTAACTCTGCCACATTTAAGTTCAACATTAAAACGTGATTTATAAAAACATGGCAACAATTATTTAATAGCTAAAAAGGTATGTATAAAGGCTTTAGGCCGCTCTATATGTTATTGTAGGCCCAGTTTAATATGCAACTACATTTTATACAGTATATGCAGTAGGGGTCCCTGCTCCGTCTCTCTTTAAGTTAAGGGGTCCTTGACTTAAAAAATGTTGAAGACCCCAAAACGATTCATCGATTCAACAAAAATAGATTAGAGCCTATATTAAATGATAATAAAAATCACAAAAATAGTCTCCCTCCATGACTGCAGCAGACACCTGACACCAAGCAGAAGGTTTGCCAAAAAAAATGAATTCATTAAAATTTTTGAGAAACTTTCTGGCTAAAAATTTGTTACGTTTAGGGAAATGGCGGACCCAGAAATGCAGAGACAGCAGGGCAGCGGTGAGCTTGAGGATTTAATAAAAAAATAAAAAAAATACAATACAACAAAAGGAGTCCTGAAGACAGCAGGCAAAATTAGTTCCAAAACATACAGGAAGCCAAAAGAGCAGGAAGAACAACAAAAACTGGAACACCGAGACAAAGGGGGAGACTTACACACACACACACTCACACACACAATACAATGATCTGACAGCAGAGGTGACGAGGGTGAAACAAGGGACAGGTGACGCGAGGGCTCAGGAACAGGTGAAACACATCAGGGTGGGCCAGACGATCACAAAGGTGGGAAAACACAAGGCAGGAAGTAAAACATGACATGACACGGGACAAAACAGACTAGAAAATAAAACAGGAAACTGAAGAGGTATTGAACTGGCTACTGTAATATTAGTTTCGAGCCTCCAGATCATTTTTCTAAAAAGGCCAAGGGTGCGGTGAGCAGGAAGTGAAGCACAGACCTGGAGCTGTCGGGGAAGACCAGCACCCCGCAGCCGTTGAAGAGGCCGTTCTCAAACTGTCCGGTGTAGCACGTCCCGTCGCTGAAGGTCAGCTGTCCCAGGCCATGACGCAGACCTGCAACACCAAACACACACACACAGCTGAGCTCGCTCCTTCAAATCAGCTCTTTATTTAAAAAAAAAAAAAAAAAAAAAAAGACTTGGCTTTAAACTCCACAGGTGAGATATGGAAGCCCCAAGAGGCTCATAAAAATCTCAAAATGTTGCCAGAAAGATAGAACAACCGGAAACAGGAAACGATAAGAATGGGCAGAAAAACTAACTGGGCGTGATGATAATAATTACGAAACTATCAAAAAGTACTCAGGGTTTCGCCGAGTGTATTGGCCTAATTTGACCCCCATCAGACCTAACCCACTGGAAAATTATTATTGTTAAAGCTACAGTTTGTAGTTTCTGTCGCCCCCATGAGGAATTTGTTGGCACGTCCACATGATACAAGCCTCATGTGACCGCGCACGTGCCCCCATCCCTCCTCCACGCAGTTGCTAGTAACCAAGGAGGACACGGAGGATTAAAATAACATGACGGACTCTTCAGAAGAGGTCATTATCTTCACTTGAGCTTCTGCCCGTGAAAGTCACCGGACGCCAGAATCTTCTGAACATAGCCGTACTGAGAAACACAGAGAGAGTTGTGTGGAGCTGATGGTCTGAATTAGCTTTGTAGCAACTCGTTTGGCAACGGCTTGAATGTAACGGATGTTCATTAATATCAAAAAGTTACGCACTAAAGCTTTTATCTATTTTTAAGACGTTTTTTAAAACTACATTTAGCCTATAGAGGGCGGCTCGGTTGGAAACTTAGACGTAGTCATACTTGTAAATCTCCAGTTAGCTTTTAGCGCTGACTTAATGTAGGATAATGTACGGCATCTCTCTCATAGCTTTTTCAAATTCTTAATTTTGCAATTTTTTTTTCTTTTCTTTGGATGATTATGTTATCACAGAAACTACGTTACTGCTGCCATCAGTCTGGGACTGTCTCCTCGACGAAAAAGACATTTGCCACCGGGCCTAACAACTTTTCTGGAGGAAACCCTGGTACTAAACCAAAAGATAGAGTGGGCGATCATCCTGTGTGAAGGCAAATCTTTCAGTGAAAATGACACTGTAAAGTAAATTAAAAGCAAATATTTATCACAGAAAAATACACAACTATTCTATTTAACTGGGAATAATTTTCCCCATGTGTGTTGAATGGAGCTCAGTGTAACCTCCAAGCTGACAATAATCAGTTATGAAGTAAAATAACAACTGAATGATTCCAAATGCATGGAAAAAAACTAAACTTTGATAATACATGGATCTATTTGGCGTTCTAAGATATTTCAGTTTGTTTATGAACGGATGACATTGAAAATATCCCGTTTCTATAGTACAGACAAAGCTTCAGACCATGTTTTATAAAGGACACGGGGCATATCGACCACAGCCATGTTTTGAGTCCCACACTGGGACTTACCCAGCCGATTCACTGGTTTGGGGCATTTCTTAACGGGACTGCCTGGAACGTCCAATTAAAGCACAATCCTGATTGGCAAAGATTTTTCACATGGGTACGATCAAATCAGTGGTCTGTGCCTGTTTTCACAAATCTGATGTAGAATTATTTTTATGTTTCTCTTTTTCAGTTTTAGAAACAAATTGAAAAAACATTTGTGAATGAGGCCAGATGTTTTGAGAAATCCAAAGTGCATTTCCCCCTTGTGTGTGTCTGATTTGACGTTTTTGATGCTTTTTTCTACATTTTTTATACTTTTATCCACATTTTTGTTGCCTTTTCTGATGTTTTTGTCGGCTTTTTTTGACTTTTTAGTTTCCTTTCTCAACATTGTAGTCGCCTTTTTCAGCGTTATTGTCCCTTTTTAATACATTTCCCCCTAGTGCTTGTCTAAATGACAGATGATGGGTTGGGACAAGTAAAAAGGCCTTTTGCAATAATCAATGCACGGAGATAAAAGAATGTAGAATGGTCTCTGTGTCTCTTTAAAAGTTAAAAATAGATCATATTTATATACATAATGAGGCTAATAATGGGAGTGTAAATGCGGAAGCATGTCAGCTTGATTGACAGGTTTCTCAGCCACTCCGTGTCAGCATGTGGTGTTCAATGCTGGCTCAGCTTCAGCCTGTTGTACAAACGTTCTCCCTTGAGATGTTTTAACTAACCCAAACCACAAGCTTCAAAATGTCCCTTCAGAAATAATAATAATATAATAATACATTTTATTTGGAGGCGCCTTTCAAAACACCCAAGGTCACCTTACATTAGATAAATATATGGGAAATATCACACACGCTACGCCCGTGTTTTTCTACAGCTTTTCCCGTGCTTGGTTGGTGTGAAGATACACAATGAGCACAAAAAAGCAAGTAAAAAATCCAATAAGCTTCGGACAAGTAAAGAGTTTAATCTCAGCATGAATACCACATCAAAGAAGTTCAGACGCTTACTGAAAGGCAGGTACAGTATTATTCTAACGCAAATGTTTGAGCTAGCAGTTCAGGAGAATCCTGAATCTCCTTAAAGCCTTCTCTCTTTCTCTTTTGCCTCTTCAAATGTTCCCACAGAGGTAAGACCTAATTTTCCCCCTCTAATTCTGCGACTAAATTCCAGGAGGAGGAGCAGGAGGGTGGCAGTCGGAGGAGAAAGGGAAGGAAAAAATTGAACATTTCTCCATGCCAACATCTATTAGCGGGCCCAGCGGGACATAGCGGGAGAAGAACTGGATGTGAGGCACGATTGGAAACGGGCGGAGGAGGTCCTGGGTTTCCTCGTAGCAGCCGCAGGCGAGGGAAAGGATTTATTGTGAGCTCGCCAAGTGGCATGAGGAGAGAAGAGAGAAAGAAAGATCTGGTGTGTGTGTGTCTGTGTGCGTGTATGTGTGTGTGTGGGTCTCTGTTCGTGCGTGCGTGTCTCTCTCTGTGTGTCTGTGTGTGTGTGTGTGCGTATCTCTGTCTGTGTGTGTGTGTCTGTGTGTCTGTGTGTGTCTCTCTGTGTCTCTGTGTGTGTGTGTGTGTCTGTGTGTCTCTGTGTGTGTCTGTATGTGTGTCTCTGTCTGTGTGTGTGCGTATCTCTGTCTGTGTGTGTGTCTGTGTGTGTCTCTGTCTGTTTGTGTATGTGTGTGTGTGTGTGTGTGTGTGTGCGTATCTCTGTGTGTTTGTGTCTGTGTGTCTCTGTGTGTGTGTGTGTGTGTGTGTGTGTGTGTGTGTGTGTGTGTGTGTGTGTGTGTGTGTGTGTGGGATCCCTAAAGGCCCTGACATGGTCAGGCGTCATTCCTAGTTGGGGACCCAGTCTGTGGGGACCTAGTTTGTGGGGACCTAGTCTGTGGGGACCCAGTCTGTGGGGACCCAGTCTGTGGGGACCTAGTGTGTGCTGAACAGCCAATTCATCTGATTGACTGTTCAGCTTGGTCAAAACTGGTCAAAAATTATGTTTGCATGTTCCTTCTAAAAACACACAGGTTTCAAACTATTGGAATGACTTTTTTTTTGCACATTCTGTCCATAAGATGGCAAACGTAGCCTTCAACGAGATTTACATAACTACTTGTTTAGGCATATTTATTCCAACAATAACACGTCTTTTAAAAGATCTCTACATACCTACACATAACAAAATAAACTAACGTTAATAAACTAATATCCTACACCATGATATTTAATATGAAGACCGTAATAGACCTCTCTCGGCGCCCTCTGCACCGCTAAACACAAGCAAGCAAGCTAGCTTACCAGCCAGCCGGCCAGCCTCTAAATTAGTAAAATGTAGGAACTTAATGTTTAATTCACACGCTCTTGTCAAATCTGACGAAAGCACATTGCTATCGCCGGATGAGTGACGTGTGTTTTGGCAAGTTTTACGGTAACCAGTGTATGATGAAGGCATGTTGGGAAATTAGCAAGCTAACGTTAGCTAACAAGCCAGCGACGGGCCATTTGGTCACTCCGCTCCCACCGTAGGGAGACTTCTTTGCCGAGAGATTGGCTGACAGCCCGGGAGAGGCATAGTTCAGTTAGCCATCTCCCGGTGCCGCTGTCTTCCCGGCAGGGAGTGAAGCAGAGGGACCGTAGGCTCCGTTCGGTTCTGCCGCTGCTGGCTAGCACAAACGCTGTTTGTTGTGGTTATCATAGCATAGGTATCCGGTTTCCCTTGTTAAATGATTACAGCCGCCTGCTGGTATGGGGAGGTATTTCCTTGCCTGCATGTGCAAAACGTACGTGGTACTTGGCCGTCGGCTGTAGTCTGTGCGTTGTGTTGCAGTGCAAATTCTTTGGCCCAGACGAAGGCGACGAAGTTAGGGCCTTAACAGCGGATAGGGATTTACAGGAGGGGGGAGGCAGGGGGTGAGGAAACGGTGAGCTTAGAGAGTGTTGTCCCTTGCTCCCAGCTAATGGCAAAGTAAATTAGGCAGTCCATCTGTCGGGGCTGCTTAATGTGCTGCTCTCTGCCTAATCTCAGCAGGGTTTTCACGGGAGATTTGGAGAAGAGATTTGGAGAAGGCAGAAGCTAAATCTGGAGCTCTGCATTCCATTTTCAGAGTCCTCTGAAACATCATGCATCCATATGTGCAGATATGTGTACGTTTGTGTGTCTGTGTGTGTGTGGTATATATGGGTAAAAAGGGGGCCAACAGGGACTTAAATCCATCTCTTCAGGCTGTGGGAGCCTTGACTAGGGACTAAGAGCCCGAGGCGGAAAATTTCACAGACTAACTGCTAAAATATGACTGATCTGTGGAGTGGAGCTGTCTGGCCACAAACACCAAGAGCAGTAGGGGTGGGGGGTGGGGGGGGGGAATCGATTCACGTTATGTATTGTGATTTTTTTTTTGCAACGATTTTTAAAATCAATCCGTTCCCTAGAATCAATTTTTTTTTTTTTACCAACGATTCGCCTAAATATTTTATGTATACGGCACCGCCAACAGCCACTACATCATATCCGTTTCCGGCGAAACAGATCGAAAGCAGAAAATGCAGAAAATCCATGTCATGCTCTTCTTTACAAATGAAATAAATGTCAGACCGACTGACGTGTGATTTATTATTGTGATTTAGAAGTCTCATGACATATTGTCTCTAGAAGTGTATTATTCAAGTTTTTGTTTTTGTAAAAGAAGGAAAAGAAAATCGCAACAACCAATACTGTCGAATCGCAATACTCCTAGAATCGCAATCCAAATCCAAATCGGCACCTGTGTATCGTGAAAGAATCGAATCGGGACAAAAGCATATCGTCCCCGCCTTAAAGAGCAGCGTCTTCCATCAAGCATTAGAGGAGTATCAAAGGTATGAATGCTGCTCTTTGAATATAATGAAATGGAGTGGGAAAGTGAAAGCGCTTCACAGGCCGCTGTATCAGTTTACTCGTCACAGATTATCAGTGGACCGCTGCAGCAAGGGACATTCATTTCCTCTTCGGGTTTGATCCCTCCAGACAGACTCTAATCTGTCACTCAGCTCCGTCGTAACGCCCTCCCCTCAATCTCGTGTCGGGTCACGCTCTCCGGCTAATTACAGTTTAGCAGAATTTGTCCGGCTTTTATGTCAATCGATAGCGGTAATGCATAGTTGTTAAATGACTGCATGGGTGAAGTACATGAGTAAATGGCTTCTGGCTGTACCCTGGCTGTTGTGCATGTACCCAAGCTACTTCCTGTAACCTGATAGCCTCTGAGCCTGTCTTCACCCATTGCCCCGCTGAATTATTCATGTGACACCCTAGACCTCTGTCCAACTCACCGCTACATGTTTGTGTGCAAACAGTGACTTTGCGTGCATGGACGCACACACACACACACACATCAATCTTTGCTCATGGCAACACCTCCCAAACACACACACACACACACACTTACATATTACAGAACAAAGTCAGCAGTGTTATTTGAGCTTGTAGTGTTAAAGTCAACACAATGTCTACACACATTTTGAAAATGCCAGAAAACAATTGTGTTGTAGGAAAAGGTATGTTAAGTGCTACAAAATACATTCCCAGGAGTACTTTAGCTCTGTTTAGACATGGAATTATACAAGGTGTCTTAACTTGCGAATCGGCCCATACTGATAACAGTGCGTAAAAATAAATCTATTTTTAGAAACCTTATTGTAAAACACGAACAAATACATACAGAGAATGAATGCCACAGAACTTTCTCTCAGTCTGACAATCGGTCATAGTGGAAAAAGAACATAAATAAACTACTTTAAAGTGGAGTTATTCAACAAAAACGACTTTACACTGCACCAGAAAAGAAAGGATACTGACTGAAAAAATAAACTCAGAAATGGCAAAAAATATAAAACTATGCCCGGGCGTAGGCTTCAGTTAAAAGGTGCAGAACAGCAACTACACAAAGCTCTTGAGAGTTTTTCCCTCAACTGCTGTTTCCAATGTTAAAAAGGAACTTTCAACCTCAGCTTTTAATAATTATAATGTAAACTTTATTAATCCCTCAAGGGTAAATTCATTTTTTTTCACTCACACACAAATGCACAAACAGGACCAATACACATGCAATATGCTTGTGGAGAGATGCAAAGGCGGGCTGCCTTACAGGGTGTTGCTCCAAGCAGTTGAGAGTTCAATGCCTTGCTCAAGGGAACCTAGACAGTGCCCAGGAGGTGCCCGCACTCCGTACTTGGTCTATGCAGGGACTTGAACCAGTGGCCCTCGGGTTCCCAAGCCACGTCTCCGTGAACTTGGTCTATATCGACGGTGGTTCATTTACGTGATAGTTCCGGTGCCGCCAGGAGTTCCACTGGATGTCACTCGTTTTCTGCTTTCTTTGTGTCGGATCGAGCCACATTAACCGGAACCTCTGAGCAACGCTACACGCTGAAAATGGCACGTTTTGAAGAAAATTTGAATTGTGCAACATAGCAGGCCTGCATGGTTCTTTCGGGGAATGATTGTAAAGATTTACAAAGAACATGTTTACAGCATTTCCTCTCTAACTGGGACGTTTTGAGACCGCAAATATAGGCTATATATGCACAAGTGCACAAGTGGAGAAAAAATAATGGGACAAAAAGAAATCAAGGGACATTTAGAATAGGTAAAAATGTGCGATTGATTGGGAGTTAACTATGACATTAATGCGATTAATCGCGATTCAATATTTTAATCGTTTGACAGCACTACTTTATACACTTAAACAGTATGTGGCGTTTTCTTTTGCTTCTTCATCTTGAATGTGTACTATGTTTTTCTTGAACTAAAAATAAAAAAGTCACACAATGGCAAGAAATCCTGGCAGTTCCAAACAGCCTACACAGATCTGCATCAGTTCTATTTGTTGACTCATTTCTCCAGTCGTAACTTAGAAACGTCTGTGCTAAAAAAAAGAAGAAGAAAAAAAAAACACTGAGCTGCACTCAAACCTGAACATATCAGAGCATCAGAGTCAAACCGGTTTAGCAGTTTTTTTTGCTTGAGACCATATGTTTCTCCCCGCGTTTCACGCTCGCTTTGGTGCCAAACTTTTGTGCTTTATTAAACCTTGCCCTAAAGCTTATCGGAGTGTTTTTGTCAAACTGCAAATACTGGTTTAGGTAGTGCGATTTCCTATCTCAGAGAGCTCACTTACCAGATGCTCTGTGTGTGTACATTCTCCTATGGTTACTGACTTCAGTTTGATGCAATCTATTTTATTAGCTAAACATCATCATAATAATAATAAAAATGGCTTCAAAAAAAAAGCCGCCCGGTATCGTGATTTAATGGGATAAAAGTTTCCGTATGTGGCCTCAAACTGAAGAAACAAAAGTAAAATGACACTCTGCTATTCAAATTATGAAAATTATCCTCAGTGCATGTAGCAGCATCAGTTTGCTGTCATACTCTCAAACTCAAACTGTGAAAGGGATACATTTCTTAGTGGTTTAAGTATTTTATTAGCTAAAATCAATGTCTTCATTGATAAATATGTCCTCATTGGTGTAAAATGACCTCTGCCAATGATCTGACTTATCCTCGTAAGCAAAGAATTTCTTATCTGTATTTACATTGGACGGGCAAGTCCAGCGAGGCTTCCATGTCGTTCCACCATTTTGAAAAACTATAATTGCTGAGAGGGACGCAAAATTACGAATCCCACTGTGTGGTCGATTGGTTGGGGTTAGGCATTTGACCTCGAGTGGTTAAGGTTAGGATAGCCGATTGGTCAGGGGATAGGAACTGAACAAATCAGGTTACGTTACCTTACGTAAGCATGGACGCCTGGCCAATAGTAGCTATTGAAGGGCGGGTCTTGGCGTGGCCATAGTGGGAAAAAGAAATATCGCGAGAGGGACATAAAGCACTAACCTACCTGTCTAGTAAGGGTGTGACGAGATCTCGTTTTACGAGATCTCGCGAGATTAAAACGTGACGAGACTTCTCGTCGAGGTGAAAAGTTGTCTCGTGAGGCGATGTGATGTCAGCGTGATGGAGCGTGAAATGACTATTGAAGATCCCCCTGCCACTTTTAAATCATTTGTGTGCAAACATTTTGGTTTTCCTGCGGAAATAATAAACGGCGAAAGAGTGACAGACAAGACGAACACAATATGTAAATATTGTAAGAAAAAAAATGCCGTATACCGCGGCTAACACGAGCACTATGCAAAAACACTTACAGCACCACCACAGCTCTCTACCAACTACAGCACCCATGAAAAACATTAAAAGGCCAAACAACTCTAAAAGCCTTTGCATCTCTGCCACCGGTAAGTGCAAGAGCCACGGCAATAACGAGGGACATAGGCGTTTTCATTGCAGCTGATATGAGGCCATTTTCTGTGGTGGAAAATGTCGGATTTCGGCAACTCCTAAATATCCTTTGCTGTCTCCACTTGCCAAAGCATACCTTTCCATCCCTGCTACCTCAGTTCCAAGTGAGTGTGTTTTTTCTACTGCAGGAGACAGTTACTGCCCAAAGGTCTCAACTGCTGCCAGAAATAGTCGACATGCTTATATTCTTGAAAAATAACACGACCATATCTTAGGCTGTTCTGTGTAGTTTATCTTCTAGAAAAAAATTGTTTCTGTTTGCACTTGTAGTTTTGAGAGAGCAGTACTTTGGTTATTGATACACTTACTGTTTGCATTTAAACATTTTCTGTTGTTTACACATTTATTTTATTTATACTGTTTATTTTTTTATGTTCGATTTGTTCGAAGGAGTTAGATTTCACAGGGCAGAAGCCAGTTGGTAGATTTTATACAAAACATTTTGCAGTGTTTGCATGTCCTTTACTGCATATGATTCATTAAAATAGTAAAAAAAAAAGTTAAATAACATTCATCATTAATAGTTGATTTCAAAAGGCACCTAAATTGTTTTGCATTTTGTGATTTTTCAGTTGAATAAAAAAACTATTTTCCATTCATATATTTCATCATTGAGGATTTCTTTAAAAAATTTAAAATCTCGTCTCGTCTCGTTCTCGTGAACTCAATCTCGTGATGTGTCTCGTCTCGTGGAGTAAGCGTCTCGTCACACCCCTACTGTCTAGCTAATCCACAAAGTGTTTTTGTTCAAAGCCGGCATCACGTGACTGAAACGGAGGAGATCAGTGAGAGGCGCTTGTCACTTCCCCCGGCAAATGTGAAAGCCTGCACTGCACTTTAGTTCATAATGGAGGATCGTACTTATGCCGAACCACAGGAGAAGGAATCCTCGTCGCCAAAAAAGCAAAAATTGTCATAGCTTCTTGGTACAGAACAGCTACCGTAGATGCAACACGCATTTGATGCTAGATGGGAGAAATTCCTAAAACAGTGTACCTTTAAAGATGGTAGTAAGCGATGTTAATCCAATATACTTTTTGTCAAATTCAGCGAACATCTCCTCACGGTCACCTAGCTCCCTATTTTCTGTGTACGCTGAAACATAATCCGGTGTTCCTACACAGCGCCGGCTCTGTAAATGGAAAACAAACAGAAAGGTGTGCAAGAGCCATAAAACACTATTCCAGCCAATCAGCAAGCGAGTGATGCGAGTGGTGGGGGAAGGGGGGAATGGGAATGTGCAGTCTGGGCCAGGAGTCATCACCAAGAAGAGTTGGCAGAGAAACAGCAAAAGAGGAAAAGGACTGAAGAATAGAAATTAAAAAAGAAGTTGCATGACCGGGAAATGAGGAAGAGCCTTGTTAACATCGCTGAGGCGTTTGAACGCTGCAGACACCTCCGTGATTTCAACGGAATGAAAACTAATGCGGGCTCTCGTCGTTATAGATAAGTGGGTAATAACGTTGGCTTCGTTTGCTGTTTTCAATCGGTCAGTTTAACCTCGTCTGTTTGCTATTGTTTGTGATGGCTGCTCCCAACTGGCTGGTTTACAGCAGTAGCAACAGTTTGCTAATCCACAAGCTAATGTGAGCTAATATCGACTCTGCCATATTTCATTTAGTCAGCAGTAGTCTTTAGCCACGACGTTCCACTTCCGGGATAGCTCCGGTGCCGCAGGAAATTCAGCCGGATGCATGTATTTTATTATTTCCTTCCTCTTTCTTTGGTGTGTATTTGTTTGGCAGTTGAGTTCAAATATCAACAATCTTTGCACAGCCTCGCGTACTGCACCTTTAATTTACTGTATGTAAGTGGCACGCTTTCACTTTGTTTTTTGCCATTTAGTGGCAAATAGCTTACGCTTGTGTGGTTACCCTTGATATTAGAAAATCTGATGTGAGGTAGTTGCACGTAATGTTGTAATTGTTCCGTGAGTAGACCTTTGCCGTCGCAAGGTTTTACATTGCTTTCATGCAACAGCTGTGCTATAATGTTATTGGGGAAATCATTGCAGCATTAAATAAAGAAAAAAAACATTGTTGCAGCTCACCTCCGCCACCTTTATTTCTCTATAACTACTTTCTTCAAACACTGCTCAGCAACAGTAAACAAAACCAGCAGCCTGCTATCGATAAAATAGTAGGTAGGGATGTTACAATAAGAATTGATAATAATTTGACCAATTAATACTATATTAGTTAAAAACAATATTAAAACAAAAATAAAAAAAGTTTTTAAAAAAGTTTTTGCATGATAAAATAAAAAATAGGCGATACAATCTATTTCCCTAACTGCTACTTAACTAGTTTGGTACAAACTTTGCAATAGCAAGTTGCGTTTTAAGCTGCTCTTTCTTTCTGCTCCTGTCTCTCTGCTGGACGGTGCTCACAGCGGAGAGCTGCGTGACATATGGCACGACATCAGTGAGGCCCGGCAGGTTAAATTGGCCGTCCTACACACAGAGTACGCCAGACAGTAACAGCTGACCACCTGGCAGGTGGGTGCGGCAGGGACAGGCTATGACACACAAGCCACGGACCGCCGAGTACTTCTTTCGGTCGATATTTGTCAGAAAAAAAAAAAAACTCCAAAATTAGCATCCCTAGCAGTAGGCAAATATTTTAAATAATGGTTAAATGAGATCCCAAAATAAGAGTAAAAAAATGTGTTATGTTATAACAGTATTTATTTTAGTTATTCAATGGACCCAAATGTGTTGAAATGGCCAGGCGACAGTGCTTGCACACACCAAAAACCTTTAAGATATCCATTCTTTGCAGCATTTGTCTCCATGGTCTTTATAATGGAAACAGTTTTATACTGACTTCCTTCTCCCTGTCCGTACAGTGAGCCGAGCACATACTCAAAGTAACCTATGAGTGAGAAATGCCATTAAGCTGCAAACAGGTGGCAAACTAAGTCTAAGTACTCCATGTACTGTATGTTACTGTGATTATGCTCACTTCCCTCAAGAGCATTATTATATGAATCAAAGACAAGTGTGGTTATTTACACGGGCGCTGCTTCGTGTGCATTATCGTCTTGATCCCACTCAGGGGCGCAGCTGTAATTTCCAAAGTGAGGGGGACAGATGGTTCAGGAGGAGTATTCTACCATTTGTCTCACCTAATTGGGGATTCCAAGTCACCTACATTTCATTTATGATTGAAGGAAATACAGATACAGATATAACACAGGGGGTAGTGTTACTTTTTGGCTGTAATAGCCCAAATTTGGTGGCCTCTGGCACATTCTAATGCCACTAATCCATCATATACACCGATCTTACACTGAGTTTTCCTCCATATATTTGGTGTATACATTTTTATTATACAGTATATTATTTTCTTATTGGCTATATCTATATGAGTCTATCAATCAACTGACGCAACCCGAGTACCGTGCACACTCGCCTACTTATGGTGCGTTCAAATCAACTAAGACGTGTTGTAAGTGTGGGGGACGGTTGGCACCGACATTGAAAGTGCCGGAGACATGTCCCCCCACCATACCCCGTGTCTGCTACGCCCATAATCCTATTAAAACACTGCTGCTGTGCATGCAAATGCAGCCAGTGATGGAGGATGGACGGGTGGCCTTGCCTTCTTTCCATTCGCCGTGGTACTCCTCGCCATTGGAGTAGCTGAAGGAACCTCGTGTCAGGGTCATGGGTCCTGCTGGCACACACCACAACACACAAAAACATCATCAAGACATGGACCAAATAACCTGCAGCTCTGACATTCGGACACGCGCACGCACAGCTGGGAGTTCATCTAATGACGTGTCCACCTTTTAACCAACCGTGTATGGCGTCAGGATTACGTCATATCTCGCGAGTGCGATAAAACATGCTCACAAGCTAATTATATCATTTTACACGAGCAGATATCCCTCGTCGCGCACCAATTCAACAATCGAGAGTGAAAAGGCAGCTGCGAGCATGAAACAAAACATAGGGAGAGAAAGAATGGCACCTGCGCGTATAAAACTAAGCAGCACGCGCACAGAGCAGCCACCACGCGGCCCCGAGCATCTGCTGTGAGAGCGCTGGAGGGCATACAAGCTCTCACAGGTAAACTCTGCTTTGTTTTTTAATTCATGAAATTGTTGAGTCTTCATTTTCTGCTGCTTGATTTATCTGTTTCTGACTAATCGTTTCAGCATCAGTTCATCCCTAAGGTGTTGGATAGGGCTGGAGTCAGACTGAGGCTAGTCTCGCATTACCAGACCTTCCTCCACAGCGCCGCTGAGGAAGGTCTGGCTAGTGCACACAGCTCTGGTTTATTGGCATTTCTTTAAACCAATCACAATCGTCTTGGGCGGCGCCAAGCGCCGGACGCAGCTAGGGCTGGGCGATATGGAAAAAATCAAATATCACGATATTTTTGACCAAATACCTCGATATCGATACCGCAACGATGTTGTAGTGTTGACTAGTGTTGCTTTCACAAAATATTTACACAATGAGATTTTTGATAAATAATCATCAGTAATGTGGATATAATGACTAAGTGGGTAAAGGCAAATAATAGAACAGTTACAAAAGTCTGGTAAGTTCAGAAAATTACATCACTTTCCTGTAATGCAGCTTTTAAAACCAGGAAAACACTACACTTACCATATCATGATATTACAATATCCGAAATCTAAGACAATATCTAGTCCGATATCACGATATCGATATAATATCAATATATTGCCTAGCTTCTGACACAGCAAACGTGCCGCTGCAAAATAGCCCTGGGGAAGGATATTGTTTTGGAGGAACATTTGCACGTAGTTAGGCGAGCGCCGGAATTGAAATGGCAGTTGAGTGTGTGATGGGAATTTTACTCAAATGAAAAAGATGAACATAATTTGATTGTCGGTTGTAGCTCGGAGGATGCTCCCCAAATTGACCGGAGTTTAGAATGCCAACTGAGGGAGGGACGTCCGGCCCAAAAATGAGGGACATCTGGCAGAAACCTCCGCCAACACCTGAACACTCCCCTAAATGAGAAGTCGTTGATATAGACTAGTCCAGTGGTTCCCAACCTTTTTTCCTTGGCGCCCCCCCTACTCATGTCTAAGAAAAGCTGAGCCCCCCCCCCAAAACCGAAGTTGAGGTAACTCTCGAGATAGAGCCTCTCTTTCTTTTTTGATACAGAGGAGTTATCAGCACTGTTTCTCCGGCATGTTTCATTCATAAGATTGTGATGCCGTGGCGGCAGGAAAATTGAAGATACAAGAAAATATATAGTTTTCATACAGACTTTTGTATACATTAGATATTCTAGTGTATTATAATTTGTTTAACATGTGCAAAACATTTTTTTTTTTACCTCAACCTCAAACCAGATAAAGACTCGCGCCCCCCCTGTGATCTTTGCCGCCCCCCCTGGGGGTGCCCGGACCCCAGGTTGGGAACCACTGGACTAGGCGGAGGCTGCCCAGCTCTCCTGAGTCACACTCTCCTGAGCCCTGTGTGTCCAGTTCCCCCTCTCTGCTCCTATTTGGTCGAACCAGTCCACCTGCTCAAGTCTCTCCCGAATCCGAGAACAGGGATGTACAGGTGGCGGAGCAACATTTCTATCCCCATTGGGGGTTTTTTTCTTCAAGAGAGAAACTTACCATAAATTGGAGTACAGCAGCATGAACCGGTCCAGATGCAATAGCCTAATATACAATTAAAGTACTCAGTGACGGACTGGTAATCCGGCATTTGGGCAGATGCCAGAGGGGCCGCGGGCCCTCATGGGCCGGCCGGCCAATCAGAGAGCCGCATGCGGCCACTTAATTATAAACTGCGGCCCATATAATTTCTCTCGGACCCCTTTCAAGCATCAATAACAAAGTTAATTTACTAAACGATAGCCAAATGTATCGTAATCCCTAAACACCTGTTGGTTATGTAATCTGATTTGTATTTATACCACATATGAGTCTCTCAATATCACAGTCATGGTTACCCTCTACAGTCACGAACTTTTACATCAGTCTGTATTGTTTTGTAGCAAAATTACTTATTCAGATAAGATGTTCAAAAACGTAAACGTGCATGGTTTGAAATAAACAAATCTACCTGCATTTCTTTTATTTGAATATTTGTTTGCAAAAGTTAAAATGAAGCAATGCATTCTGGGAATTTCAAGACCGAATCAAGTAGAGCAGAGTAGACCGCGTCTGCGTCTTTATGTGTCTATGGTCTGCGTCAGTGTGGTGGTTGGAAGTTGTTGACAAAAAAATTAATCAAGGCATCAAGCGACACAAGGGGGGGGGGGGTTTAGAGAAAAAGAGAGAAATATAAGAGAAGCACAGTTGGCTGACGTTGAAAAATGCTGCAAACTGATTTGTTTTTAAACTCAAGTGCAGCTTCAGCTAGCATTAGCGCTAATACAGCTAAAATGTTAGCGCTATACCTGAGCCAGCACACCAGGGAGAGAGACAGGACAGTGAGGAATATGAGGAGGATGAAGAGCTAGACATGGATAACGAATCTATGAAACTAACCAACACAGAACAACAAGCGTGCTGTGGGTATGAAGTATAAGTATAAGTCTATGTTTTGGTGCAGTTGTTTATAGCATGGGAGTTTACGTTCACCATCACTGGGGCTATCAAAAGTGCGTGTTCTTTCCGTGCGTCAAAAGTTCTATCTGCGACACCCCCCCCCCCACCGGTGGGCCGCTGGTGGGTGAAAATGCCAGGGCCGTTTGTTGTTTCCAGTCCGTCACTGAAAGTACTGCTTCACTTTGGGATCCCTCACCTGTTTGTGCCCCCTGGACATGTGCCCTACTGTTAGCCTAGTAGCCTAGTTAGCCTACTCCAGCAGTGGCATGACAGCAACACACTGGCACAGCAGAGGTGTTTTTATTCATTTAGGCGTCTTATGTGTCTCCTGTCTGTGCTTTTTGGAGCTGTTTGACACTTTAAATATCCAGTTTTACTCAAATCCATTGTCATTTGTTAACCAGCTTTGTTTACTGTGGCTCTCTGATGGGCTAACGTGATCTATCCTCTCCTCTCTCTATTGTCTCAAAATGATGTTTTAATAGACAAACTACCGCCGACAGGAGCATTAGAGAAACATTTAGGCTTCACAGTGAAGAAGAAAACACCTAAGGTCCGTTTATTAGGCTGAATAATTGCTCGAATGCCATCAGACACGATGTCCTATTAGACGGGAGGAGGAGGAAAGGATCTATGGTGTATCCCTCGGTCTAATGTTGCCACAGTAACGGCGCCCTAATCCCTTTCATCCTGCCGGCATGACGCTGTCAACCTCCGAAACAAACACACGCACACACACTGGGCAGTCCTGCAGTAATAAAAATAGACAGTTTACCTGTTTTATTAAAGAGCAACTCAGTCCTTTTTCTCTACATCACTGAAAACAACGCGGCAGTTGGAGGATTTCTGCTCCTCTCAGCGATAATTTCGCTTTTTTTTCTCCCCACCGCTAGTTCCCTGGCAGCGGGAGCTGCTTCAGCGTCTCCGCAAGGTGCCGCGGTCTCATTGGCTGCCCTTCCTCCACCTCGATTCAAAGCGGCCTCCTATTGGCTTCTCTGCCCGCGGTCCAGCCCTCCGCGGGAGACATCTTTGTCGAGGGCAACGGGTTCAACGGCTTAATTAGCCGGAGTGCTCCTCCGTTAAAGCGTTTTGCCCTTGCCTTTTTATTTTTTTATTTTTATGCGCTGCTCACCGTCTCTGTAGGATTATAAAACTGCCGCGAGGTTCCTCCTAATGATACTGTGTCATTTCATGTTTCAATTTGGTGATTAGACCCGCGTTTTGGCGGGTTTTATGTAACTTGATTTATTGTTCTCACAGGGCGCTGAACCAGCTGCACTAGGTGGCGAGGGGTTTGTTAAATGAGGTGATATGGATTCAAAGCCAATAAGGCTTTAATTCACTAAAAAGCTAAGGGGGGTTGGGGGAATCAAGGTGGCCCAAATGCAAAAAAAAACCTAATTTGGTTTCTCTGGGGAAAACTGGATTATTAAGCAATAGACTAACTAATAGCCTATAGGTCTAATTAACTATTTTTTTTATTAATAAGACATGGCAAACATTTAACTGTTGCTAGTTACCAGTGGTGGAATGTAACTAAGTAGGCAACATTTACTCAAGTACTGTACTTAATTTCAAATTTGAGCTACTTGTAGGCCTTGTAGGTCACACCACTTTCTACTTCTACTCCGCTACATTTCAGAGAGAAATATTGTACTTTTTACTCCACTACATTGATCTGGCAGCTTTGGTTACTAGTTACTTATAAATAAGATTTTTGCACATAAAACACATGTAGTTTATGAAATGTGATGTTGTATTATAATAATATTGTCTTATTATAATTATAAAAATATAATAATAATAATAATAATTATAATAATAAAATAACAATATAATGGCCTACAAGTCCAGCTCTTACTGCTTCCTCGTCAAGCTTTTCAAGATGGTAGGCCTATAATGGTGTCATTCAAATTTTGGAGAAAGCCAATAAGATCTCACCGGAATCAGAAATCAGAAAAAAAAGGGTGTATTGCCAAGCAAGTACTCACAAGGAATTTGCCCTGGTGTTTGGTGCCAAAATGAACAGACAAACATATTGAACATGAATATGAAATAACTGCTGCTCTTTGTATGTTTCAGTTGGTTGATTTCTAAAACGTATTTCAATAGATGCATTAGAATACAACATATAGGCTCTCAAACTTTGCCAGGGATGGAACGATAAAGTCCTGGATTTTATTCCCGTCATTCGTTTTCACAGTGCCCCGACCTTTATTGAGGTAGAGACAGTCATAAGAAAAGGCTGCATTAAATAACAAACGCAGACAGGGTAGAAGGTATAACGCAAAATTGGCATGACATCATCGTTCTTAAGAAACTAAATAGGCCTATATTAAGTTTTCGATGAGTCACTAAATGTGCTAATATTAAACTTCCATGGGATCAACGTGGAGCTGTTCTCAAAGAGAGCACGATCAGGTGTTTTTCATTTCAGTTTCATGGCGCTGTTTATGGTGTGGACATGTGTGCTCTGCTGTGAAGTTGTGTGTAGGCCTATTACATATCCAGGTCATACATGCTGTGGTATGTGCATTGTTGGTCCATGATATGTACATCTCCCTGTTTTTCTACACCTTTAGGGAAGTTGAGAGGGAGCCTCTCTTTTGACCCTGATCACATTTACCACTGGTCTATATCCACGACGTTCCACTTCCGGGATTGCTCTCGTTGTGCCGGAAATTCAGCCCGATGTCACTGTTTTCGGATGTCCGTTTTTGGATGTCCCGTTACCTTCCTCTTCCTTTGTGTTGGCGTTCTAACCTCCGGTGGATTTGTGAGGACTATGGTTAACTGCTCCTCAGATCTCTGCAGGGTAAATCCAGACAGCTAGCTAGACTATCTGTCCAATCGGAGTTTCTGTTGCACGACTAATTGACTAATTGAACGTACACATGTTCCACCAAAAGTAGTTCCTTCCTGAGGCTATTTTGCAGCGGCGCCGTGGCCTCAGCCTAGTCTATATCAACGACGTTTTATTTAGGGCAGGGGGATCAAACCCATTTTCACTAAGGGCCACACTGGAAAAAGAGAATCACACCAAGGGCCAGACATGTAGAGTTTATTTGTTTTTGTTCGGACTTTTTTGTGGCTTTCTCAGACATTTGTCAATTTTTTTGTAAATTTGTTGCTTTTTCCGACATTTCTTTCGCCGGATGTCCCTCCCCTTCCGCTTTCTTTGAGTTGGCATTCTAAAATCGATAGATTTGGGAAACATCCTCCCAGCTAGAACCAACAATCAAATTATATTTATCTCTTTTTTTTTTTTTTTTGAAAAATTCTCATCACACACTCGACTGCCATTTCAATTCCAGAGCTCGCCTACCTACGTGCACATGTTCCTCCACTTTTGAGCAAAATAGAAATTTTTAGCATATCAAACACTTCATTTTCTGCATTCTGGTGATTTTTTTTCTGCAACAATGTATGTTGCAAATGACTTTTTTTATGTATTTTTTTTGGGGTGGGTTGCACTGGCCAGTTTGGATTATTAGGGGGGAGGGGTTGTAAATTACGCCTATGCCTTGGGGAGTTTACAATATCAATTTTTAGGGTGATTCCTTTACTGTTTTGGACTTGGGCGAGGTTAGGCCTACTATATGATATGATATGATATGATATTTTATTTATGTTTTATGCCACTATAAGCGGCCCATCCCACACGGAATTACATGACACCAGTACAAAAGTAATTTCATCCACATCTTCCAGTCCAATGTCCACACACAACATACTTTACTTACATAAAAAAATACATATTACAGTAGCCACAACACAATGGTGTAACCCATAAATTGTCCAACTAGAACTAAACATTACTAGTTTTACTAGACTCGTCACATCAGTATTTCTAAAATCCTGGAAATAGAGTTTTTGAAAAATGTCAGTTATGGAAAAATTTCCTGTGGATGGCAGCCATGGAAAACACACTCGAGATGCAACGAATGGGTGGAAATAGCTGAATAGTTGAGCGTTTCGTTAATTTGATTAATACCACTTAGCAAGAAAATGTCACATAATCCCTTAAGAATTTGTAGTAATCCTTTAATTAATTGGCTCGATGAGAATATTTGTTTACCTGAATATTAGTGATGTCACTGGTCGAATCGTCGGTTTCCTGGTCGATGCGAGCCTCGCAGGGACATGAGGGGGATTTTTTTTTTTTTTACAGTCACATCAAAGAGCTGCAGGCTCTTTTATTTTCATAAAATGATACTCGGGCCATTTCTTTTTCTTTTTTAATAACAATGCCTCTGTGTATACACAGTCCACACACTCTAGGCTACAGTTTATTAACTACAGCGCCGAGAGGTGCACTGTAACATGTCTGTGAATTTAAACAATGCAGTGTCTTTATGCGCATTCTAAATCCCCGGCACACCCGCGCCCTTTGACACATATAGCTTTAAGCCACGGCACATTTGGAGCACAGGCGCCATGTGCTCTGTGCCCTGCTACACAACATTAAAACAGACAAACATGTCTGTAAACGACCAATGACAGCACATCCTCGCGCAGAGATGCTGGGATGAGGGAGGGGGGTGGAGGGAAGTAGAAGGCGGAGGGAGGGAGGGCGCTTTTGGTGGGTGGGACAAAACGAGCGATATAGAAAAGGGGGATGCTGCAGCCCCGTCCCCCTCATATCTCACTCCACCCAGCCCTAGAATAAAAAACCACCGGTGACGTGCGCGCAGGGAAGCACCCAGCAGTATGTGCGCGCCCACGGGAGGGGCCGATAGAAAATGGCGAGTCTGTGCAAAAGGCAGCAATGCACGGTAGAGAGGCGCGGCTTTCGGCAGGAACTTGACTCTTGGAGGCACAAACTCATTCACTGTGTAGGTAAGCTCGCTTGGCATTGAGTGTGAGAGTGTGTGTGGCGCGGTCCGGGGCTACCGGACGGTGCCGGTAACGGCGTGTTTTGCGTTTGTTTTTCTTTGGAAGCAAGGGAGCCGCGGCTGTAAATGTCCACTGAAAAAAACCTATAAGCGCTACATGGAGCTGTCATTTTTTTCCGCCTGCCTCCCACCGGACATATCCAAAAAAAAAAAAAAAAAAAAAAGATTGAGCTCTATAAGTTTTCGGGCTCATGTCGGAAATGTTGGCAGGTGTTCCACCTGCAGACTTTGTGTCTGTGAGCAGTTGCCGAGTGTTGTTTTATTTAGGGTCTCGGTGTTTTGGAGATTTTTATTATTTTTTTTAAATACATTATTCCTGAGCTGTTTATTTATTGTAAAGCAGGGCAAAGTCACGTGTGCAGATGGAGCTGCGCCTCAGCCAATCGGCTTCCCCGCTATAGGCTTGCTTGTGCCCGCGTGCGCGCCGCCGGGGTTGAGATTTTTGGTGGTGGGGGGAGGGAGGGAGGGAGGGAGGAAGGAAGGCGTTGCGCGCACTCAATCTCCAAACATGACCCCCCCCCCTCCTCCTCCTCCTCCCTTCCACTTCCCTGGAAATCGGCTTTTGGGAGCGCGCATTGCTGCATTGAGGGAATAATTTGGTATTTTAGGGGGGATGCCTTAGCGCTCGCCTCTAAACCGGGATTGGTACTTGTTGAAACGGCCGGGGATCCTGGATGCTGTGGAGAACTCTGCGGTTAAGATTTGCCCGGCGCAGTTTGTATCAACACATATTTATGATAAAAATAAATAAATAATAATAATAAAAAAAATGTTTATGACAGTACAGCATCTTTTTGGCACTGCAGGGACAATTAACAGCAGCGGCCGTGGCGTGTGTCAGGCTTTGTCTTGTTGGAAAAAAAACAAAAACTGATGCAAATCCAGTTTTTGACCTCTCCCTGCTTTTTCTCATTAGTTCATGTCGGCTTTTATTTTGGATTTTCTCATCCATACATCTTCCCCCCATCCTCTTCTTCCACCTCCACCACCACCATTAATCCTCCGTTTCTGTTGTATTTCATTAGCTCCGTTTAATCCGGTTACATCGACCTATCCTGATGTTATGGCAAGATTATGATCCACTCTTAGCGTCGGATCTCTTAACCTCTCCAGGGTTTCCTCGGCTCTCTGCCCGGCTCTTAATCTGGCTTTTATCGGCGGTATGAAGGTATTAGCACCACCGCAGCAGCGCCAGGGTCAGGGGGTGTTGCGGCTGCACTTGTTTTTGGATGCACTTTGTGTGTCCAGATGTTGTGCGTTGAACTGTCACCCACTTATCCATCCGCGCGCTTTCTAATAACCCACATGGCCTGATTCCGACTATATCTAGCGGGTCTTTTTAGTAAGAATAACCTTCTAATGAGAGCCCGTAGTGTTAAATGAAGAGGTTGGGTAATCTCTGACCTCCACTATGAAGCCATAAGGAATCACAGTAAGCAGCGTAAAAAAAAAAGGCTTTCCCTTCCTCCACTTGTCTCACAACAGTTTGGCCATTTCAAGTGAGATTATTACACAAGAATGTGTTTTTTTTTTTTCTCAACAAAAGTAAGCTTTAGCCTATTATCTAGCTTCACATAGGCCACTGCCTGCTTTTTGCCCTGCTTTTGCTTTCATTTGTAGTCTAATTAGTGCTGTTTAAAGGATTAAGTGGGTCACCAGGTGGTAGTTAAAAGCAGCAGATGATGATGATGTGTTGCTCCCTTTTAAAAAACAAAACAAAAAAAGTGTAACACATTTGGGGTGGAAGATGCCCTTTTAATAAGGCTGCTCGGTTATGGAACAAAATCATAATCGCAATCATTACGGTCATCATTATTTAACACGATAACTTACTGACTTTTGGAAAGACGTTGCATTTGTTGTTTATATAAAAACAGTGAAACCACCTTGAACCGTGACATTTCCCTAAATACTTTTGCGGTTGAACTTTTTGATTTCCCCCTTCAGAACACAAGACAAAATAAGAGTTTATTTGGAAAACTGAATGTGCAAAAATGATAATTTTTCTAGATTACGTTGTCATTGTGATCGTTGGAGTCAAAATTTGATTACTTGCACAGCATACCCTGTAATCGAGAAGAGCTGTATACCTGTAATAAACACTGTAAGGATGTTATTTAGATATCTGAGTGAGACTTAAGTCCCAAGGAATACTATATAGATACTAACGAGATATCTATCATAAGCATGATAAACCTACTGTAAGATCACTATTGTGCACCTTGAATCCATGTAGTAATATCTGTGTGTGTGTGTGTGTGTGTGTGTGTGTGTGTGTTAGTTAGGCATATTTCTTCATATTTATGGTTGTTGACGTTCATTGGTTTGCTATGCGCGAGGAGTTTTAGGGCCGAGTGCAGCAGTGGTTATCAGCAGTCAGATTGAAGTCTGACATGTTTATTTGTTTGAAGGCTAATCGGCCCCGAAACTGTGAGAAACTGGAACATCACGAGACATGTTTGTCTTCTGACCAGCTGAAGAATTTGCTTTCAAAAGTGCTGTGTGAGTTTTGACATTGCTTGTATTCATTTTGGGCTATCTTCATGAGTTTTGGGCATTTATGTGAAATAACAGATATTCAGATGTTATTAGTGCTGCAAGTAGCAATGATTCTCTCAATAGATCCATGAATCATTTGGACAATAAATGCCACAATGTAGTGAAAAACAATCCAGAACCCCAAAAATTAGAGTTCACTATCACTTAAGACCAAAAAAGCAACATATCTTTATAACTGAGAAGGCAAGGCAAGGCTAGGCAGCTTTATTTATATAGCACATTTCAGCAACAGGGCAATTCAAAGTGCTTTACATAAAACATGAAAGAGCAGTTAGAAAACAATTAAAAACAATTTAAAAGACAAGAATAAATTTTACAGTGCAGTATAAGAATTTTAATACAAAAAAAAGCAACATATCTTTATAACTGAGAAGCTGTAACCAGGGAATGTTTGGCATTTTTGCTTGAAAAATGATATAGAGGGTTATCAAAAATAGACTAATCCACTAATTGACAAATAGTTGCAGCTTTTTGTCGATTGAAAAAAGGCACAAAGTTGTTTTTTTTTTAAATTTGAAAAGCCTTCAAACTCCAAAATAAGACTAAATAAAAAGGAATTTATGTTTTATTCGTACACAAAAATGTGTGCTGGCAATGACATTTAAAAAAAAAATTATTAAACAGTGTTATTAATAGTGATCCTTGTGTTTTAAGAAGGTCCGGTAACAAAGGTGGACATCTTCCAGTTCATTACAGGGTTTCAAAAGGATGCAGCTTGTCGACACCAGCAGCCTCATCACTTTACCCTGTGCTGTACTGATAATAAAGTAGGGCCTATATGCCATACAAAGGTTAACATTATTAGTTGGTAGCAATTATAGCCCGACTGGCGATTCCTTTTTGGCACACACTCTGGGTAGGAGAGTGCGGATAATTTGATTGCCGAAAGGTTGTGGCCGTGCTGGAGAGAGACAGACTGTGAGGAAGAGAGAGGTGTGAGTCTGAGTGGCAGGTTGCTTTTTTTTTATTTCCAACACTTCTCAGAGAGGAGAGCTTAATCCAAACACGGTAACGATGCCACCGGGTTGAGCTGAACGTCGGTTGGTTTTATGGTGTCTAAAGTTCCGGAAACTGTGGTTATCTGGTGATGTATTCCATCCGCTGGCAGGAGATTTTTTTAGGGTCCCTGTAGTGACCAGCAGTCCAAGGCTACATCTACACTACTACAGTAGGTTTTGGTTTTAAAAAAAACAACAAAAAAAACGAACATCTTTTACTTTGTTTAAGCCTTTGCGTCCACACTACTCTGGCGTTTCCGAGCCCCTAAAACGGAGACATTTGGAAATAGGGCTGTGCTCGATTGAAGAAATTCTTAGTCGACTAACACTCATTCTATTGCATCGACTAATCGATTAGTTGATTTAATCGACAGATTTGTAAATCGGAGTTTCTCCGCTAAGAGTCATGCAAAAGCACCACTTTAATTCTTTACCAGAGATGTGCTTGTACGTTTCTTGGAAATAAGTCATTCAGCATGAAAAAGCAGCCCTATTTGGAACTGCTGCCCCTGTTTTGGTTTGAGCTGGAAGGTCACAAACGGAGACCTTTTGGAAATGGCGCTTTTATGGACTAGTAACTTTGTAATACGAAATGCCATTTTAAAATGTTCTTGTAATTCAGCGTGCCATATCAGCATTAAGCCTGCCATCATTTCCCGAGCCCGTTCAGGTAGTGTTATTTATATCCCTTTCGCACCGCATTCTGTGAAGAAGGCAACGAGTACTAGCCAATCAGAGGTAGAGTAGGGCGGGTCTTTGCGGAATGCAGATGGGGGGAAGTCAATCAAACTACTGTAACCAATGGACACAACTTATTGCTAGTGCTCCAGTGGTTGAGCCTAAGGTTGCTGACCTCTGGACTAGCATGTTGTAGCATATATGCTAATAACTAGCTAGTTTTTTACTTGGAAGCTCAGCAAGGCCGAATAGCTAACCTGGCCTCACTAGCTAGGTACGTTTCATGTTTTTTTGGTCCATAAGCAAGCTTACGCTTTTATTATTCATCCGCACCGGCAACCGCCGTGGCAAGAGGCATTACTTTTTTTCGGGTTGATCGGCCGGCCATCGTACGTCCCGGGGGAATTTCTGCAAATTTGGCACAAACTCAAGCATTTGATTAGCTTTTGGTGACACATTTTTGGCCATAACTCAAGTGCAAGGCGCTAGTTAATTTGTATTAACCTTTATTTCACCAGGAAGTCTCTTGAGATACATTAGAGAGACCTGGCCAAAATGGCACTCCCCCTCCCCCACTCCCCTGTACTGTTACTTTAACTGAGGTTAAGCTGAAGTTTGACTCTGAGATTGAGTTTGCCTCCAAAGAAGCTGCCTCAGGAAAAAATGTCTACAAATAAATCTCAAATCAGAAACATGCTGGACTCAAAACTAAAATTTCCATCTTTTAACACGCCAAAAATGGCTGTTGTTGTAACCGAAATGATGAGTTGCCTCGCCTTCAGTCACCACGGTGTATACAGGTCGACATGAAGGCTGCGTTGGTCCCTTGAGCTGTCTGTCTGTCTGTCTGACTGTCTGTCTGACTGTACCATTCCCCAATGTACTCAAAGTCAAATCCTCGTCTTATCAAGTCAACCGAATCCCTCCGTCCCCTTCCGCGACGCCTCCCTCTCTGAGCGAACGGCTTTTATTTCAGTAATGGACAGATGGACGCCCCGAGAGACCTGCCTGCCGCGTTCTCATCCTGCTAATTCTTTTCATGGGCTTTTTTTTTCAAAAGGAAAACAAAACATGGCACATTTATCTGGGAGCTGGTGGGCAGTCTGACTGGGGGCCAACTCTGTAAATCTCAGCGTACCCTCTTCATAACACATGCACCCCCCACATGCTTGCCAGTAATGTGTGTAAAAATGTGTGTGTGTGTGTGCAGCTATCTCGGGAGGCCGATCCATGCCAACCAAGAGCCCCGTGGGAGAGAGAGACTGCTCTCTTTGGGATGGGGAGGGGGGTGGACGCAATCTGTGGAAAAGCAAAATACACCACTGGCACTGAGTGAATGTCGACAGAAGGTGTGTGTGTGTGTGTGTGTGTGTGTGTGTGTGTGTGTGTGCCCACTGAGCTCTTTTCCAGCGACATCCTGCCTCCCGTTCAAACACACGAACACACCTTTTATCTAACTGCCAGAAAGATTCAAACTGCCGGCGTTCTGGTTACACACCTGGCTACTTTTCATGCTCCAAGCCTGAATTTGTTTCTGAGGAGTATGCCCATTTTTTTTTAAATGGGGGGAGCATTTTGGCCTATAATTGATAGGACAGTTGTAGCGGGAAGGGGGCGAGTCGGATTCGCACCCTGGGCCGCTGCGGTAAGGACTGAGCCTTGGTACAAGGCTGTCTATTCAAGCTGTTAAAGAAGCGGAGCGACAGCTTTAAAAGAACAAACTAGTTTAAAATCTCAGGAGAGGAGAGAGACAGCTGACTTCTTAAAAAAAGGCCCTTTTTGTGGTTGTTGTTTGTTTTTGTTTTTCATAATCTTTTATATTAAGCTTATTTAATGTTGCCAGTGTTATGCAGTTTTCCTCCCCAGGGACTTTTCTAGTGTATCTGATGGGGATGGGAAGCTTTTCATTATTGTTGTTGAGCGTTGGAGAATCTTTAAGGGACATGTACGAGAGTCTTGAAACCAAGTAAAAAGGCCGAAAAGTTTGTTGTTAAAGTTTAGATGAAAGTGGTGCCATTATCGGATTAATCAAAAAGTTTTTGACAAAGAAGCAACCCTTCAGCTTCGTGTGTGTGTGTGTGTCTCTCTCTCTCTCTCTCTCTGTCTCTCTCTCTCTCTCTCTCTCTCTCTCTCTCTCTCTCTCTCTCTGTTCTTTCCTTCAGTCTCACCAGGCAGCACTCAAAAGTCCCTGACTAAACTTTGTACTCAGCGTCCCCGGCTCAAACCAAAATTTACGTAAGCATTCCATTGTGTGTGTGTGTGTGTGTGTGTGTGTGTGTGTGTGTGTGTGTGTGAGTTCCTTTTGTTATGTTTGTTATTGTGTATACACAAACTCCACACCGTGCATGAGCCCGCATGGTGTTAGTGTCCAAAAAACTGTACCGAGGAGGTCAGGTCACACACACACACACACACACACACACACACACACACACACACACACACACACACACACACTTAGAGCAGCTGGAATGTTTACTTGGTCCCGCCTTTTATGAACTCCTTATTCTTCCATAATGGCTGCTTTTGTGTGGAAGGTCATATTTGAGCAATTTGCTTCTCAGAGTATTTGATCACGTGCATGGTGGAACCTGTGTGTGTGTGTGTGTGTGTGTGTGTGTGTGTGTGTGTGTGTGTGTGTGTGTGTGTGTGTGTGTGTGTGTGTGTGTGTGTGTGTGTGTGTGTGTGTGTGTGCGCGCGCACGCGCGCGCGCATGTGGAAACTTTTGGAAAGTGAGGAGACTTTGTTCAGCCTTCCCTTCTTCAAAGAGCTGTGTGAGACGATTAGGCTCAGGGAATGCCTTATTATTCTAATGAGGAAAGGCTCAAATCTCCCCGAGAGTTCAGTATTAATGGAATTAAAATAAAAGTGTGTGTCATTTCAGACCACCGTTAACAACGCATTAATACTAAGTAGCACCTCGATATTCCTGAACAAGAGCAACCCCGGCTAATGAGATAATAATGGAGCCGAGCAATCGGTTAAGCAGCGCTAAGCTGTCACGGTTCAGAGTTAAAGGGACAGTCTGTGGGCAAATGCAGCCGTCTGCTCCCAATCATTCTCAGACCTAATCTGCAACTTTGTCATGTTAATAAATGCCATGTCATGTTGTTCGCCGACTGATATGAAATCAGGTCTATATCAAACAGAAGTTTACAGACTAGAGCTGCAACCATTAGTCGCTTTATTGATTAGTCGATCGACTAGGGCCAGACATGTATAGTTTATTGACATGCTTTTATTTAAGAGAAAAAGTAAAATATCTATGACTGTTATCTTATTATCTTATATCTTATCTCATATAGTCTTCTCACTTACAGTTTGGTCGACATAAAGCCAGAAAACAAAATTCTTAGCCATCATAGAAAAGAATCGCCAAAAAAGAAGTCACAGGCCACACATGTTCACGTCACTAAAATCAAATTAAATTTAAATTTCATAAAGTCATACACGTTGTTCTCGCGGTACAGTTAATGTCAAATATGAGTTAAATCAACAAAACTCTGTGTGTAAAGTTCTTTCTCCGGGCGCTGTTTAACATTTAGCTGAAATGCTGAAGTGCTTTAACAGTCTCTGTTTGTGTGTGTGTGTGAATAAATTGTTGTGGCGGTTGAGCAGTGCTTTAAAGGTGTGTGTGTGTGTGTGTGTGTGTGTGTGTGTGTTTTACTATATTCGTGGGGTCCAAAAACCAATACAGTATACTTGTGGGGTCTGCACAGCCTTGTGGGGCCCAAAATGCTGGACCCCACAAGTTTAAAGGGCTGTTTGAGGGTTAAGGTTAAGGTTAGGCATTTAGTTGTGATGGTTAAGGTTAGGGTAAGGGGCTAGGGAATGCATTATGTCAATGACAGGTCCCCAAAAAGATAGTGCCATGCAGTGTGTGTGTGTGTGTGTGTGTGTGTGTGTGTGTGTGTGTGTGTGTGTCGGGAAAGTGCCGCGGCCCACAGGTGCACCCTGGGAAACGTAGTTCCTCAAAAGAGGGAGACGGATGGGCGACTTAGAACGATAGAGAGAAACGGCGAGGCAGACAGAGGGGGAGAGGAGGGAGTGTTTAGGAAGGTATGTTGCTTTTATACAACAACAAGCCCTGCGAGCACACATGACGGATGAGCTTTGCACAACAAATGACACGGAAACAATGGCCAATTATTTGCAATTCAAAAGCCTGAATGGGACTTCATTAGGATTCGGCCTTGGACCTGAGATGGAGCACACTGTGACGCAGGTAAACCTTCTGCTGCTGCTGCCTCTCAGACGGGAACACTGCCGTGGTTTATAGACACAACAATTAAAGCAACAGCTTTATTTTCGGGGGATCTACTCTCTGATATTGATTTTGTAGAAGAATTAAAGAAGAAAAAAAAAGCTTTCTAGAAGTGACTTACTCCTCTTAACTCAAAATACAGATTTGTACTGGAAGGCTAGATGTTTTTCAACAAATACTAATATTTATAACAAAATATAATATTTAACAAAAAAAAAAGCCAAATTCAGACACACAAGCATCCATACAAGAGCTTTACCAAAATGAAAATAATATAACGGGAAACATGTTTTATTTAAATGAGGAACTATCTGATCAATTAGTATGTAAGTAAAGTGTATTTAAATGGCACTTTTCACAGGGGGTAAGTGCTTTACAATAAATTGGAATACGATAAATAGAAGACATAAGAATACAGAGGAAAACATAGGTTCATAAAATCAGCCAGCCATAAAAGCCCTTGTCTAACTAAAAGCCTGTTTGAATAGCAAAGTCTTCAACTGCTTTTTAAAGGAGTCAATAGAGTTTGATAAAGAGTGCGTGAGTAAACACGATTATTAATCGGACCAAACATTCGGTGCCTGCTTTCACAACTTGATCATTTTAAATACTGTGTGCTAAGTAGGGATGCACCGGATCCAGCATTCGGATTCGGACGAATATTGGGCTTTTTGACGAGGGTTCGTTTTCTGCCGAACCTTAGAATTTTTTTTCCCCGACCTGAACCCTACGCTTGCACTACACGTGCTACGCTGGTCGATGTAATGACGGCGCCGTTGATTACGGGAAGGTGTTTACGTAGGTGGAGCGTTCAACACAGTAGGCTGTGAGGAAGTGAAAATGGAACTGGTGAGCAGAAAACGTGTTGTTTGGCAGAACATTCAGTCAAAAGAAGGCTGTTCAAGTCCAGCTACATGTTCAATCTGCAACGCCGATTGGTCTCGTGGTGGACCCTAAACTATACACAACATGGCCGCTGTTAAAACATACATACCGATACCTATCCAACAGATCAGACTGGAGCATGCCTAGTCAACCCTCATGTTGTCCTTGGGTCAAATTTGACCCGTTTTCAAAGTTTGTTTTTTTTATATTAGAAAATATGGGACGTCGAAATAAGCGCCAAAATGTAAAAAAAAACTAAAAAAACTAAAAACAAGACAAAACGTTGGGAAAACCAACAAAAACGCTGAAAAAAACAACAACAAAAAGTGTCAAACGTCACAAAAAAGCACCCAAGACATCAGAACTTTGAAAAAAGTGATCACAGTTGACAGGAAGACAACACAAGGGTTCATAACTTTAATCGAGATTTCATTTAAATCGCTTGAGTTTTTGACCTTTCTTAAAAAATTACTTACTAAAAAAAAACTGGCTTGGGAACTCCTCAGAGGAAGTAAATCTCGTATGTTAAACGTATACAGCAAACCTTTTGCACCAGGGAACCTTCATCCACCTGTTTAGACATCCCATAATCTGCTGGATGTCCCTTTTTTAATTAACAACTCAGTCAGCAAACGTTACCGTTAGAAGAATGTCTCCGGAGGGATATTTCACAAAACCTAGATAGCGGATTAAGCCGGGATTTCCCAGTAATCCTGGCTGAATTTTAACCTCGGCTCGACTCGGCTTCCCAAAAGCAGAGGCACCTAAGTTACCATGGAGATTTATTATATGCAGCTAGACTGGTCCTGACCAGGCTAACAGCCAGGATTTATTCATCCTGGCTGCCTTTTCTGTTCACTCGGCGGTGCTTTTTACCTCATTATTATCAGCCCGCATTTAAAATACAACCGGTGCATGTTGCTGTTCAGTTAAGCACTGTTAGTATTTAAAGTTGTGACCTTTTATGCAAAAATAATCTTTCATCGATTATGTTGTTTTTGTGATCGTTACGTGCCGAAATTGAAACCGCGATCAAGATTCGATTAATAGCACAGCCCTATCTCAAACTGCTCTTGGATTAGGAGGACATGAGCTTTCAGTATATGCTCCCTCCCTCCCCCCCCCCTTATCTGCCTCCGTTAGCTTTTATCACTGCAAACGTGTTGTTATAGCGTGATTTGGTTGAACGCAGGGAGCAAAGGCTGGAAAGCAAAGAGACCACTGCTCAACAGCCATAACAAATGATTCACACACACGTGCACACACACACACACACACACACACACACACACACACACACACACACACACACACACACACACACACACACACACAGACTTTTAAAGCACATTTCAGCTAACTGCTAAACAGTGGCCTGAGAAAGAACTTCACACGCAGGATTTAACTCATATTCTGTGGCCCGAGAATATGAACAAATTTATTATTTTCTAAATCTTTTTATTTGACAGGAAAGGCTATTTTGGGTATCCCAGACCCATAGGCGTAATGTACGCACGATATTGAGAAAATATCTCATTGCGATTATTTTGACTGATATTGCGATTGCGATGTGATTCACGATATTGGAGGGAATGATCATTTTTTGTATCATTATTCTCATTTTCATTGAAAAATATATTACAAAAAAAGTTTTTATTTCTTTTTTCTTTTTTTTTTCTTTTTGCGATGATCTGTACCAAACAAAGATTTTTTTTCTGTAGTCTGTAGGATAGGATTTGTAGGCCGGGACATCTCTGCAGCACCACAGTACTTTATTTTAGAATGGTTTGACACACAGTATTTTGCCGTTAAAGAAATATTGCGCCACCCTTGCGATTTGTATATTGCACTAGTGCATGTTGGGATTTCGATAAAATTGCGATTAATTGTGCAGCCCTAATGTATGTGGGGGGGATGATTACATTGTCAGTTCATTTTATTTTTTTTCCTCTTTCTCCTTCTGCGTAGTAGTCTCTGGGGTTAATTACCTTTCCAAATACACTTAACCGGGACGTCGAGCTCGCTTTCAGAGCCGTCGCCGCCACATTCAACAGCCACAGAGAGGGAGGCTGTGGGGGGCAAAGCGATGTCAGCGCTGTTAAAAAAAATAAAAAAAATAAAACCCACACAGCAGTCTTTGTCTGAGGAGCGGAACAGAGGATCGTCTCCTTCAGATGCTTCTATGAAGCTGCGGGGCGAGTTGGGAGTCTGACTCACTCACACCACCCGAAGAAGATTGACCTCCATGTCATTCTTCCACACAGAACAACCGTGAGGGCAGAAGCTCCTCGTATACAGACCAACATCTGTTTGGACCAAGACCTCTGGTGTCGTCAGGGGAAATGGATGCAGCTTTCTCCAAGTTTGAGCGATATTTCCCTGCTGGCAACACAGTTTTAGGTTAGAAAACCAGCTGATGGCCCAGGAAATCTGGCGTATATGTTCATGGTTGTGACAGGATTATGTCTTTATGATTGTCCCTAAACTTTTTCACATCAAGGACTCCATAACTGACACAAATTAGACCCCCCCATTGTTTTTTATTCTTTTTTGGGCAATTCCGCCTTTAATCACATCTCAGACATGAAAGGAGTGTGGACGATATGCAGGAAACCACTGCAAAAATTTGAATCAAATTAGACCCCCATTTTCTTAGATTTTGTCCCAGCCTCCAGGGTCCCCCATCTGGTAGAAATGTTGCTTCTAGATGTGTTACTACACAACGTGTATGAAGCCCATGATGAAAATACATTCTGTCAATGTGTTACTTAAGGATGGAATTATATTGGTGGAGGTGGGAGGGAGGGGGGTTGTGGCCTTGACCAACTTCCACTTTGCTCGTTTGAAAGCCACGATGTCACTCTCTCTCTCATGGGTGGGCCAAATTCTCTGGGCGGGCAAAGCAGAGAAAGGGGAGGTAACCTTTCCCCTTATGATGTCATAAAGGGAAGATTCCAGATCGGCCCATCTTAGCTTTCATTTTCTCAAAGGCAGAGCAGGATACCCAGGGCTCGGTTTACACCTATCACCATTTCTAGCCACTGGGGGACCATAGGCAGGCTGGGGGGAACTCATGTTAAAAAAATGTCATGCCATGGGACCTTTAAATTATTTCTTGGACGACATATATCTGCGATAAGCTAAAACTTGTTTATGTATCAGCCAGGTTGTTCAAAGGAAATGTAAATGTAATGAACAAAAAGCAATGTCATTTTACATTTTCACTTGATTTGAATGAATCCACAACCGTTACGAGAAACCTAATGTTTTAGCCCTGATGGACTCACTGTTAAAGATCTGAGGAAAGCGTTAGTATTTTGTTGTATTGTAGCCTCAACAAGCAGCCACTGGAGGATTTAGAGTTTTTTTGCTTTTATGGTAATAAACCAGGAAAAGCATGAAACAGTAACAAAATATTAAGAATGAAAGAGTCGCATGAAAGCTGACAGTTTGGTGACCGGGGTCAGACATTAATGGCAGCTTCAGGGCAAAAAGCCTTTTTAAAATTCATAAAACAACAAAGCAATTAAAAATAAATGGGCATAAATGCCCTTGACACTTAAAAAAAAAAAAAAAAAAAAAAGGCTGTTTTGTTTTTCAACTTGCTCATATTTTATTAGTTGTGTCGACACACTTGAATGCAGCGGTTGTCCTCTATGGGCCGCTGTAGGTGATTCGTGGCAGCCAATGAGCGGTCGATTCTTTCTTGTGCCATTTGGGTTCAAAATAATAGAACAGCCTTTAATCAGAAAACCAACTTGTTTCACAGCCTGGAGGAGGAAACGGCACCACGCAGCCAGAAGTAGACGAACAAACCAGAATAACGTAAATTATAAAATACTCAAAAGATGGAGGGGGTGTGAGATGTTTGACTTTTGTACAATAGGAGGAAGTGAAGGACTGCCAGCAGTTTCCAGCTGTAGGACAGAAGTTAACTGGAGAAGGCAATTTCTGAAGAAATTGCGGTGTGAATGCTGTATTTTGAAAGGCTGACACTACACTGGATTGCTGGCTTGAAGAAGGTGAAGTAGTGACAATAGTGGGAATGGGTTTAATTAGTATGCTAATACAGGATGGCTGGCTTTAATTTGGATGAATACACGCACACACACACACACACACACACACACACACACACACACACACACACACACACACACACACACACACACACACACACACACACACACACACACACACACACACACTCATACACAGGACAGATGTTAAATATGTGTGCCCCAGATGGAGGAAAACAATTGAATTCCCTATTTAAAGGTTAAGGCTGGTGTAATTCTATACAGTTATTTAAGGCCAATTTCCAATTCTAATTTGCCCTTAAAGGGATACGCCACCATTTGTTGAAATAGGGCTCATCACGGTCTCCCCTAGCTGTAGATAGGTGGGCCAATGCATTTTTTGTGCATGCATCGTTTTAGTCTGGTGCAACACCGGCAGCACCGCTGCTAGTTAGCTTAGCGTAGTGAATGGAATCCTATGTTGCCGGTTAGCATGTTGTGAGTAAAAGTGAGCCAACAAAAGACAAAAAAACAACCTAATTACTTGCACTGAGACAAAAAATGCGTTGACCCACCTATCTACAGCCAGGGGAGACCGTGATAAGCCCTATTTCAACAAATTCAACAAAACATTGGTGTATCCCTTTAAATGACCAACACCAACAATGAGTTAAATATGCCCTAAATATTCCACACAGCCCCAAGCCCAATGGTTCCTATATTAAATCTTTAAAAACCGATCACATATATAAACTTGTTCTTTTTTTGAGGTTAGCCTCAGTGATAGGGTTGGGTACCGACATGAATCGGTTGTTAATGAAGGAACATGTCACCCAGTGCAACAGTGTGGCATTACAATAATGTAACACAAGACTTGTTAGTAGATACATTCCCTGTTGGTTTTGGTCTTTTTGTGGGATTTGTTGACAAAAGAAATTTGAAAAATATCGCCAGACTTATACTTTAAAAGTAGAATTACCCCTTTGAGAAAAGTAGTAAAATGCATCTAAAATAAGAAATTAAATTGAATGAAGCTGACAAAGACAGCTTTAGCTGAAAATGACATTAGATTCAGAAGTAAGCGACATCCTGTTGGCTTCAGTGTAGCCACGATGCACATTTTCTCTTTTCTCCCAGACTTGAGACATTTCTTCAGCACCGCCTTCAGCCCACCTTAACTCCCACCTTACCAGCCATTTCTGTTTCTTTGTCTACAAAACCTGCATTCAAGTCTGTCATTCACCCAATTTATTTTTTCTCTTGCAGACTGCCTGCTGCTCTCTTACTGTAGTTGCTCACATGTGTAGGTGTGCACAGTCACATACGTTTTGTGCCTTGTTTTGTTAGAGTTACTGCTTCATTTGTTGCATTCCATTTAGTTTTTGAGTTCGTACGTGGCTTTTTCTTTGTCTGCAAACGCAATCCGCAAAAGCAGCTGAGAAGTGAAAGGGGTTTGGTGAATTCTCGGAGAACGTTTTGCTGATCTTTTGTGTTGTCCAAGAGTTTTCACCTTGAGGTAACGGAGAGACTGCAGCACACATAATGGCCCCCTTCCTCACTGTGAATGCTCCATTTGTGCATATTAGACCTGTAATGTTTTCTCTGCTGGCTTAATAGTGATCACTGTGTTCCTGTTTAGTCCAACTACAAATATTCACATTTACAATTATATAAAATCGCCAAAAACGGCAAATCATCACATTTGAGAGGCTTGAACCGGAGAATGTTTCTGTCAATTGACTAATCGGAGAATCGGCTGTAGGTGCTTCCAAAAAAAGCCCAAGTTGCCGTCCTCAAATGTCTCATTTTGTCCCCAACTCAAATGTATTCAATTTACTGTCCCAGAGGAGAGAAGAAACTAGAAAACATTCACATTTGAGAAGCTAGAATCAGAGAATTTTTCGTAAAAAAATGACTCAAAGCGATTAATCAATTATCAAAGTTGTTGGCGATTAATTTATTGGTTGACAACTAGTTGGTTAATCGATTGATTGTTGCAGCTCTAACCCAGTGGTTCCCAACCTGGGGTCTGGGCACCCTTCAGGGGGCCGGCAAAGATCACGGGGGGGGCGCAAGTCTTTATCTGGTTTGAGGTTGAGGTAAAAAAAAATGTTTGCACATGTTAAACAAATTATGATAATACACTAGAATAGATAATGTGTACAAAAGCCTGTATAAAAATTATATATTTTTGTTCTGGCTTAAAATTAGAGGCAGGCTACTTAGTAGGCCAAACCTCCGGGACCTCTTAACCTGGGACCCTTGCTGTCATCAGGTCAGCGGCTAGCTGCTAGCTGTTAGCTGTTAGCTGCTAGCTGCCAGCTGTTAGCTGCTATCATCCTCGTTTTTCCTGCCCCCATGGCATCACTATTTTATGAATGAATCATGGCGGAGAAACGTAAAAGTGCTGATAACTCCTCTGTATCAGCAAAAAATAAAGTAAGGGGGGGCCTCAGCTTTTCTTAGACATAAGTAGGGGGGGGCGCCAAGGAAAAAGGTTGGGAACCACTGCTCTAACCAACTGATTGTTCCTAATTTGGATTTGATAAAACGATACTGAAGCCCAACCCTAACTACAAATGACCCAAGCTACAATCCTGATGCTTTACACTTAACTACGTCGAAGCTGTAAACGCACCACGTCGGCCAGAAGCCTAAAGATGGCCGAAGATTTTCTGGCCTTCTTTTTTTTCTTTTTTTCATTTAACTCTACCCCCGAACTCTGATTTATGTACGCTCATAGTCGTCAGCATTGAACAAAACAAAGCTGGCATCCCTAGCGGATAATTTATGGTTTACATAGTGCAGTGGGACAGTAAAATAATTGAATGAATGCACCTTGACGCTCACAAGCTTCTGCGTCCGGCTTTTACTACCCAGCGCACACACACACACACACACACACACACACACACACACACACACACACACACACACACACACACACACACACACACACACACACACAGAGTTACTGTACAGGCAGTAGACTCGGGCAGGATAAGTGGAGGTGACAGGGCCAGCTGTGCTGTGTGAGGTCCGAGCTTGCTGCAGAGCTGGGGGCTCTCAGCTCTCCTCTGTGTGTGACCGTGTCACCCTCAGTTACGTGTCAAGCCCACCAGGCTGCTACACACACACACACACACACACACACACACACACACACACACACACACACACACACACACACACACACACACACACACACACACACACACACACACACACACACACACACACACAGGGCAATAAAACTGAAGGTCAGGCAACAAACCCCGCTCTGCCGCCGCCGTCACTCCACTCTCCGTCAGGAGAAATGTCACTTGTATTTTTATCTCCTCCTCTCTGCTGCATCCTTTCTCTCCTCTTTCTCCCTCCCCCCTTTCCTTCTTCTCTTTCTTTTTTTCCTCTCTCTATTTTTCTTTTAATTCACCTTCTCTTTTTTTTGTATCTCTCTCCTCTCCTGTTTCTTCTTTTTTTTCTCCTTCTCCTTAAACTCACACTTCTTTTCTGCCCACGTCTTCTTCTCTTATTAATCTTCTTCTCTTTTCTTCAGCCTTTCAATGTCCGCACTAATTTTTTTATTCTGGCAAAATTCTGCCTTTTTAACCCTCTGAGGTCCAAGGGCTTTTGTAGATATCGTCTTGAATTCTCCTTTTAATGGTTTGTCAATATAACTGATCCCCGTGTGTTTCATATCAAAATGTTGAGAAGAAACTCAGCTTTCTGTATAGTGATGCCCAAAATTGTTCCAGAGCAATGTGTAAAGAGATAATTTGGCCCTAAAGCAAAAAGATTTTTCAAATCTCTTGTGAAAACATACCCTCAGTTGTTTTGGTGCTTGACATGAGTTAACAAAAGTCTCGGGTACACCAAAGTAGCCTAATACATGAATGAAATGTTAAATACATTTCTAAAATGACATTTTGTGACATCGCTTTTTGAGTAGGAGTGTTGTCAAACATCTGTCCCTGGCCCTACTTTTTCGGAGGCAGAAATGAAGGATTCAATCAACCGCCGTGAGTCTGCTGCTCGCTGAAGGATCTCTTGAATTCTTTTTCATTTAATTTCTGCCAAGAGGCACTTATATTCAGACAGGTTTTTTTTATATTCCGGTAGATTTCCCAGTGAGTGTGTGTGCATGTGTCTGTAGACCCAAACACTCACACAGGCAGAGTGTGTTTGGAGTGGCAGCTGTAGACATTTTCGTCTCAGACTTAATTGCGGCGTAGGCAGGTTGGGTTTTCTTTTCTTCCACTTTTTCTCTCCGTTGATGTTTTTTTTCTTCTTTTTCAAACGGTCCATTTTTTATGATATACAGTAAAGTACATACTTTCATTCTTCTCACCAATATCCGTACTTCTTACACACGTGAGCAGATGTAATGCCACCGTGTTCAGATCATGTGGATGTCCTGATTTCGTTATTATAAATATACAGAGCCCTCGAACGGTTTGAGCAGCTACACGTGTACACACACTTTAAACCCCACGTACAAGTAGGGGTGTAAGAAAAAAAATTGATTCACTTGAGTATCGCAATATTTTATTTAGCAATACTATTTTCAAAAATGCAATATAGATTTATTTTTTTTGTTTTATGTGCAAAAATCTTCATGTAAGACAGTGGTTCATGTTCATGTTGTGGTCAAACCCCCTACCGCTAGATGGCTATGCTGAGACACATTTTCTCTGTGCTGAGTTGTTTACCTAAAGTAAACTTCTTTGACTTTTTTTGCACATCATGTCTTTTTTGAAATATTAGTTTTTCTAAAATGATGCTCTAAAAAAAAATCCCAATATATTGCCTTACGCACAGTATCAAAATATATTGCAATATATTGAATTGTGACCCTTGTATTGTGATACGTATAGTATCGCCAGATTCTTGCCAATACACAGCCCTATATACAAGCATGAGATTTCATTATTTAGGTGAGTAAAGCTGCAGAATACAGACACACACACAAAAAATCTCTGTGCATTATGTTATAATGCACAGAGATTGCACTTTGATTTTTTTGTGTAGCAAATTATGGAGCAAATGTTTTCAAAGTAATTGCTTTCTCAACGCTTCGATAAAAAGGTCCGGATGATGTTTAGGTTTTAGAATGTGTGGAAGATTTTTTTTCTGTGACTCTAATTTGTAGTCATTTTGCATGCTTTGCTCAAAAAGCTGCATGAAACCCATTTCTCCCTGGTTAATTAATTAACGCGACAGGGCACATGCATTTTTTTTTTTTTTTTTTTTGGGAGATTTCAGCGGCAGGGGGATTGCAGTTTTGACGATGAGACAATGAAAGCACTGTGCTGAAGCCGAGACCCGTAGTAATGAATATAAGGGGTCAAAACCAGAAGGACAAATTCCTTTTGAAATATCATGGAAGAGAGAAATGGTAGTAAAAGTGTGGAGAGGGTGGGGGGAAGCATCAATAAGGCAGAGGGAAGAAGTGGGTGGAGTTATATTTAGCTGGAGGTAAAAACCAGTGAGGAGGTGACCTGCCCACTTGAGTTTGTCCAAAAACTGGAAGTGAAGCTCTCTCAGCAGAATCATCGTCATACCGTGACAGTTAGGAACTGGGTTGGAAATGTTCTGTTAATCAACACCCGAGGAAAGATGTGAACTACGACTCCCAAGGAAGAACTGCGGTGAGAGACATGCAATCACTGAGCTTGAAATTCTGTCGCTGTGCAGCTTAACGGTTCAGGGTCGAGAAAGTTGAGGCTGCAACTATAACTCGGCTCTTTTCGTTACCACTTATCTGTTATCTTTTCAGTGAATCAGTGAACTGTTTGGTTTAACCCTGGTGTTGTCTTCACGTCGACCACGAACCTGTTCTCCTTTCCTTTTTTTGAGCGTTTTTGCACTTTTTTTTAATTCATAGTCAACAACCCTAATCTATTAGCCTGACAAGCCAGACCCACATCCAGATGTTGGGTCTGGGAACTCACCATTGACAGGGCTCAATCCGAGGGGCGGGATAAACGGTTGTCTTTCAAATTCCCTCTGCACGCAATAGGATAGCGGGGAAATCTTAAAGTGCTTGTTTTGTAAAGGACCAGCACTCTGAAAGATATTACTTTTCTTTAGATAGAAAACAGAAAAGCAGTAAATGCTGACATTTGAGAAACTGAAATCGAAGAATTGTTGACCTGAAAATCGACTAATCAATGTATCGTGAGTTATTTGTACTGTTGTGTTTTATTACTCAGGGGTTTTCCAGGCTCAGAATAGGTCTAGGTAGGTTTAGGGGGGGCACTTTTCACAGCAGTAAGCATGATCGGTCCGTGTACAGTCAAGGCAAACTTGAATAATGAGTAAATAAAACCCCAATTAACAGAACTGGTTAAAAAAAGTAATATTAATATTTAACCCTTGTGTTTGCTCGGGTCACATTTGACCCATTTTCAAAGTATGAAATATGGGTTTCTTTCAACAAAATTACACAAACATAACTTGGCTGCATGTACGTTGGATGGAACCTATACAACATTCTTCGCTGGTAAAATGAATGATTACTTCCATTGATTTTTGGGTATTTTTATTTAATTTCTTTTCTTTTTAACACTGTCCTGACTAAACTTTGACATACACCAGTCTGTGATTATCCATCAACATCCTCTGGTCTTAACTATTAAAAAATAGTCATAATTTTAAAACTGCTGTTTTATTTTTTTATTTTATTTTTTTACCACCATCGATTTATTGCCTACTGGTGTTACCTTTTTTTAATTTTCCAGTTGCTGCTTTTTTTGTTTTTTCCTTTTGTCTGTTGTCTCCTGTGTTCAGACTCCGCTACATTCAGGAAGTGTCTTTTTTAAGAGCAGATACAATAAAAAGGGGAGTATATATACATACAGTACAGTACAGTACAGTATAGTATGTATACAGTATATATCTGACTGCTTGAATTTGTCGATGTCCATTTAATATGTAAACCTGTAACATTTTCTCTGCTGGCACACATTTACAATGATATAAAACCGAGAAAAACGGCAAATCATCACATTTGAGAGGCTTGAACCGGAGAATGTTTCTGTCAATTGACTAATCGGAGAATCGACTGTAGGTGTTTCCCAAAAAGCCCAAGATGCCGTCCTCAAATGTCTCGTTTTGTCCCCAACTCAAATTAATTCAGTTTACTGTCCCAGAGGAGAGAAGAAACTAGAAAACATTCACATTTGAGAAGCTAGAATCAGAGTATTTATCATTAAAAAATGACTCAAAGCGATTAATCAATTCTCAAAGTTGTTGGCGATTAATTTACGCATTGTGATAGCGCATCGATTTGAATTGTTGACCGGATAATCGCAATCGAATTGTATCGTGAGACCAGTGAAGATTCCAACCCTAGTGCCCGTGGATGTTATTATACATCCATGGTCCTGCCCTGCCATTTTGATAAAGGCTACGCTAAGTTAGCTAGCCTGTCAGTTTGCGCATAGAGCAGCCGATTCAATGAATCGGGTTGTGGTGACAGATGGGTTGAACTAGGGCTGGGCAATATGGAGATAATCAAATGTCACGATATTTTTGACCAAATACCTCAATATCAATACCGCAGCGATATTGTAGTGTTGACTATTGGTGCTTTCACAAAATATTTACACAATGAGATTTTTGATAAATAATCATTAGTAATGTGGATATAATGACTAAGTGGGTAAAGGCAAATAATAGAACAGTTACAACAGTCTGGTAAGTTCAGAAAATGACATCACTTTACTGTAATGCAGCCTTTAAAAACAGGAAACACTTATGCCATGTAACAATATTACGATATCCAAAATCTAAGGCGATATCTAATCTCATATCACTTTATCAATATATCGATATATTGCACAGCTCTAGGTTGAAGTTGTATGTAGTGTGTGGATTGTTTGTGTAGATTGTGTTTCATAGACGATCTGGCAACTTGGGTGACGTCAGCCAAACATACAAACGTATGGTTTGTTTGTGATGAATATTCGTTATGAAGTTTTGAGGATCATGCACATAACGGGGTTTTCAAGAGAAAAACCAGAGGGGCGCCGGGAGATGCAAAATACTGGGAGGGGGGGACTAGTTCCTCTTTATGGATCTGGCTTTGTGCATTGTATGTTTGAAACAGAAAAGATACGGTGGCATCCGAATTGACAACATGACATGACCGATGACATTGCAGAGAGATCACATTTATTAAGGACTTGATTTTCCTCCTCATCTTTTTGTAAAACAGAACATGAAACGGCAAAAAAACATAAATGACATATGTAAATCTATTAGGCCGGATGCGACTGTGGGGCAGACAAACATTATTAGACACTCATGAGGTCAACAACAGATTATGGTTGTATAATATAAGCAGCTAAGACATCACTGCTAAAGTGGATTTACTACTGTATAGAGCATTATGTTTATGTATACCAGCTTTTTAAGTCAACCCCTCAAAATGCAGTCGGCTAATGGAAGCCGAGAGACACCGCTGGAGTTCAGAAGAGAGAAACTCACACTTGCATACTGCATTTTAAACTTTGCATTGTATTTACGTATTTTTTTTTGCATGTTTTTTGGGGTTTGTGTGTTTTTCACTTTGCCTCGTTTTTGTATTTGCAGCACGTTTCTGCTAATAAAAATGGGAAGTGTTCGGGGCTGTTGTAGCGCGTTTGCTCTGGTTGGCCACCGTATGAAAAACACTGTTGTCTAAAGTACCGTTTTATGATGTAGATGTTTTGCTGTAGATTATGATTTCCTTTTCATTGGAACTAAGAGGTATGTAAACATTTTGGCCACATGATGTGCTTCCACAGCCAGGGGCTCGGCCTAGTTTATTTTTCTTCAATATTGCAACTCGGGTATTAATTGGTCATCCGTGTGGAGCCAGTGGTTTCAAAGTAATTGTAATTTGACGTGTAAAAAAAAGTTTAGGGTTTTGACCGTGTGAATCAAATGGAAGATTTCTTCTGATGTGGGTCTTTAACTTGAAGCTATTCAAAAGCTGCATGAAACACATTCTCTCCGGCTAATTATCACTGCGGGCTTTTGCAATTTGGACGTATTATCTGCCGGTAGTTCAGTGACAATGAAAGTAGTGTGTTGCACTCTGAGGAGCCGAAGCTTGTATAAATCAGTGTAAAAGATCAGATACACAAGGACAACCTCATGTGAATCATATTATTATAGAGAATACTAGAAGAATACTATAATGCATTATTAGAGGGGTCGTAAGTGTCTGTATCTGTCACCGTAAATTGATGTGATTATAGCACGGTCACATGTTTCAGGAAAACCTCAAACATAGTTTTGGTAAACACATTCATCACTCTTTGAAATAATTTGCAGAACTTTAATGTTATGGCCAGTCCCGTACACTGTAAAACTTTTCATCGTAAATGTACTGTGATGACTACTGTTTATTTACAGTATGCATGCTGTTTTTAAACTTTAAATTATTTTACTCTATATAGACTACGGAAGAGGATTAGGGCCATATGTGAAACATGTATTTGAGTTCTGAGTTTAATCTCAGAATTCAGTTTTTTTTTTTAAAGTTGTATTTTTTTTTTATTAAAGTCAGAATTCTGAGATTAAAGTCAGAATTATAAGAAAAAAGTCAGACTTTAATCTCAGAATTCTGACTTTAAACTCATAACTCGATTCAATTTTTCATTTTGGCCCTAATCCTCTTCCGTAATAGACATACAGTTTCTTACCGTATTATTTGAATTTACAGTAAAACACTGGCTGCAGTGTAGTTACCGCCTTTTCCCTTATTTTCCCTTAAGATGCATTGCTATTAACAGTAAATACCTGTAAATCTGTAACATTCGCAGATAGTGCTGTAATATTATGATTTTCTCCCAGAATGCATGGCCATTTAGAGTATGCTCCTGTGTAGCATTAAAACTGTATACTGTGTACTGTGTACATAATACTGTGAGATTGTAGCTGTAAATCAACATCAAAGGTTTACAGTGTAGCCAGAGGGTATCGTCTTGGACGTAATGCAAAATAATTAAAATACTGTCCATATTTTTCCGTTTTTATTTCATTTTATATATGTTGTTGGACGGAATTCAGGGTACATTTGATGCAGTGATTGATTCAATTTTGTGAGACAATGCTCCATTATGATCCTTATGCAAGGTTCTCAATATGTTTTTAGTGGCATGTGAATGCCGTACTAAACCAGGTTATGCATGCATTGCATTTGTAAATTAGCCAATAAACCCGCAGCATTACAGTAACACTTTATTACAATTTTGTGCAAAACAGTTTCATGTTGCCAGCGAAATAGATAATATAAGGAAAACAGCAGAGTTCAGAATTCTATTTCAGTCATGACTCATGAGTGTAACTACACACAACAGCACAGAGACGTTTTCTCCTTTCCATTCTTTATGCTAAGCTAAGCTAACCGGCTGATAGCTGCAGCTGCATTTTTATCGTACAGACATGTGAGTGGTGTCAATCCCCTCATCGAACTCTTGGCAAGATAATGAAAAAGCTTATTTCCATCATCTACGCCAAGGAGGTTAGATTTTTTAGGATTTTTAGGAAACTTGGTGGAAGGGCGAAGCATAGGCCAAAGAAGAACCCATTCAACTTTGAAAAGTATCCGAATCACGGGGCTGATACACAGATTATTTGTCACATTCGTTAACATTGCCAGATAGGGCATTTGTGCTGCATTCATCTTATCTTTTTAGTAATCTGAAAAGTGAGTTTCTGATTGAAAATTCACACTACATTAACATTATGAAAAAGGCATGGCCTGGCAGAGGTCTGCGCTTTCAGAGTGCCCTTCTTGTTTAACTGTTGTGTTCACTGTTACCTAACCAGCAACGCCTTATAAAACAAAACGCATGGCAGACAGCAATTTTCTGCTTTTGGGTTTTTAAATCAGTGACTTTTGTTCTTAAACCAGGAAGTTTTCGAGACAGGTTTTTCTGGTAATTTTTCAGTTCATGCAACATGTTTTCACACTGTTGTCCCATTGCTTTGCAGCGTGTCTGTTTTGGATGTGGTTAATGAGTCGTGAACATTTTGTGAAACAAGGTGTGTCTGCAGCCTATCAGCGGCTCTTTGGACCGTCCACCTTTGGACTGTAAAGACAAATTGGGCAGGAGGTTCTTTAGGGAACAGTTCAAGGATACATAAAGCTATTAACACACTGTGTGTGTGTGTGTGTGTGTGTGTGTGTGTGTGTGTGTGTGTGTGTGTGTGTGTGTGTGTGTGTGTGTGTGTGTGTGTGTTTTAGGTGTAGCTAACTAAGAGAACATTCCTCCATATTAGCGATAATATCATCTAATATTAATGCATGGAGGCCCCCTCTGCTGCTGTGTCAATATTGATCTCCCGAGCTGCTCTTCCTGCCTCCCTCTCTCTCTAACACACACACACACACACACACACACACACACACACACACACACACACACACACACACACACACACACACACTCTCAGAGAGTACACCAGACCTTTGATTTGCAAAAAGGGAAATATTTATGACCAGTTGTTAAAGCTCTCTTGGGTACAGTGCTACCCGGGTATGGAAGTATATTAATGACAATAGGTTAGAGAGAGCACAACACACAATCTGAGCTGCAAGTCAACCTTTTGAGATTTTTTTGAGACGTTTTCCTAAGAGCACAATCCGGTTTGAGTGTGCAGTCCTGATTTTGCGAGCGCTCGTTACTGAATCTGCTTTCTCGGTTTTTCCGGCGCTTTGGGCTTCTGCCGAACTTGAGATTGCAAGAGGTTGCTTGCCAACCATTTTTGATCTGCAAGCAAGTCTTTTTAAAAGTCCACACAAGGAAAACAGTCAGTATATTGGCAACCACATGACTATTTAGGACAACTTGTTTTATGCCTGTGTGGCTTAACTTTTAGCCTAAGATTTTGTTGTTCTTTTTCTACACTTTTCTTGACGTTTTTGTCGATTTAATTCCAATTTTTTTGTTATTTAAATTATGTTTTTGTCAATTCTTTAACAACTTTTTTGTCGCGTTTTTTTCTCTCTCACTTTTTGTTACCTTTGACAATGTTTGACCTGTCAAATCTGACCTGAGGACAACAGGAGGGTTGAGTAACGCATAATGTAGCCCTTAAAAAAAAATGTTTATTGAGAAGCTTGTTCTGTAGGGTGACGCTGTCTATATCTCATGCTCACGTGGAGAGAAAGTGAAGGAATATGTAACTAATGACTTTTATTTGGTCGTCTGATTTCGTTCAGACTGATTTTGTTCTGCCTGCAGTTGTTGACCGGATCATGTAACACGCAGAGGCACAAAAATACAATTTCAGGTCCCAGGTTTAACCCATGACAACAGCCAAACACACAGTCCCAGTTCTCAACTCATTGTCTCGTCTTTGGGATGCGTTACGACTCAGGATTTTGTCCATCCTGCTGCTAGAGAGCCAGTGAGCCTCAGTCGTAACCCATCCCAAAGATGAGACAATGAGTGGACGGACATTGCGGACAATATCTTTGAGTTGTGGACAAAACAAGACCTTCATCTTGGGCTTTGGGAAACACATTTTTCAACATTTTTCACAATTTTCTGACATTTTACAGACTAAAGCAACTAATCCATTAAGAGCAAAAATAATCAACAGATTAATCGACAATGAAAATAATCGTTGGCCCTACAAAAAACAATAATGTCTTTAATATAACTGAAAAATACGCATTTACTCAAACAGTCATGGGCCGGTATACGATAAGATATGATAACCTTAGGAAAACTTTCACGGTATTGCGGTACTGCAATTACAGATTTATAATGTGGTTTTTTATTGAAATTTTTTTTCCTCCATTGAACACAATGTTTTTTTATTATGAAACACACTGGCAAGGAGATGGATTACTAAACTGCACTTTCTGTCCTTCACCACTCATAAAAAACAGCTCCTAACTTAGGAACGGTATGACCTCGACTCTTTCAAACCACGCGATACCTCGAAACCGGTAATCGGCCCATGCCTATACTCAAAGCTAAAGGTGCAGGTCAGTGAACGCATCGGCCAGCTCCTAATCATAACGGTAGACAATCATCCCTGTGTGTGTTTTAGGGGGATTTCTGTTATTTAAAACATACATCCTTTCCTAATGTGCCGTGCTGTCTGTGAATCGCTTCCTTTGTCCGTCAAAATGTAGCAGCGCAACTTCATGTGAAAATCATATGATAACAAGAACCTCACACATTTAACACACAAACACACATGACGAAGTCCAAAAATATGTCTTTGTCCTGTCGGCCCTGGGCCTCCTGACCTCGTTAACTCACCCAGATTTCAACCAATCCTCACATCTGTCGGATGCTGTTCAGGCTAAAAGATGTTAAATCGTGTGTGTGTGTGTGTGTGTGTGTGTGTGTGTGTGTGTGTGTGTGTGTGTGTGTGTGTGAGAGAGAATGTATTTACATAAGCAAACAGACGCTCTCTACTAAAACGCTTAACAATGCAGCTGCTTTTGATTTCCTTGCTGAAGTTCTAAGTTTGTAGGTCATATTTTGTAATTTTGAGAATAACATCTGTGATTTAAAAGATACATTTCCTACATGTACATTTTAAAAAGCTGATTGGCCCAAAATGCCAAATAATACCCCACATTTTCTCACCTTCGGTGGTATGGAGTCATGCAGATGATTTAGATTTTTCAACATTTAAAAAACTCCGCAGTATGTAATGTAAGTAGTTCCAACGTTGAATTTTTCGATTCCTTAGAGGACCACCAATTGAATTTTGGATTCACCTATTCACCTATTGCATTAGGATGGTGGCATGAATCTGTCTTGGTCAAGAGTGTCAAACTCAAGGCCCACGGGCCAAATCCGGCCCCTCGCAATTTTTGATCCGGCCCGCATAACAATTTAGGTTGATAAATAAAAACATTTTGGCCCGCCTAGTTGTGTGCCAAACCAAAAAGACGGGGAAATGTTTTCCAAACTGTAATTACACAACACTAAACAGTATTTGGCAGATTTTGCCGACTTTGAGACTCATACATACGCATACGGCTACCTGTAAGTCGGGTAGTCTACTTTTAAAAACGGAATCAGAATGATTGTTTTGCTTGATTTGCTAAATTCTATGATGGAAAAGGAACTTTTTTTTTTTGTCTTTTTTTAGGGCTTTATGTGGCCCAAATGTGAAAGTATGTAAAACAGTAGCAATAAAACAGTCCAAAATATTATAAATTGTGGTTAGTTTAAAGAAATGCCAATAAACCAGAGTATGTTTTTCTCACATTCCCGAATGCTGTGTGGACTAGCCAGACCCTCCTTCGCAGCGCTGTGGAGGAAGGTCTGGCATAGCCAGACTAAGGGAGGATTGTCTTTTGGTTTTTTTTGCAATCTTGGTGAACTGAGCCTTTAATTCCGGCTATTTGCTTCTTCCTCGTGATATGTTCTGCTCTTCCCTCCACTCCTCCCTGTTGGCTGCTAAATAGCAGTTCCATGCTCTTCTGCTGTGAGATGCTTTTGATAAACGACTCAAGATGAAAGGGTAAATTCAGTAGAATCGTTCTCTCTTCTCCATTAAGATGCTCTCAGAGTGCCGTGGTCTCACATCTCGGGGCCAACAGAGCCGCAGCTCTCCTGCACAGTCAGACTGGTGTGACCAGCGCTCCGTGTTTTATACCATCGTTAAATTTATGTCTACACACACAAGTGTGTGTTTGGCTTTTATCGAACATTTTAACCCTCCTCCCTCGGGTCAAATTTGACCCATTTTCCAAAAAGTTTCTATATCAGAAAATTTGCGCTTCTTTCAACCACCAAATTACAAAATAACGTTGATGGTTCCATAAAATAAATGATCGGTTCACTACTTTCACTGAATTTGGGTGTTTTATTCAATTTTATAGCATTTTGAAGAAAAAAAAAATTATACAAGAACACTGAAAAAATGGACAGGAAAAAAAAAAAACAAGAACAAAAAAAAAGCGCAAAACCCCCGACAAAAACATCAGAAAAAGTGACAAAAAAAGTAACAACATCGTTGGGAAAAGTGTCGACCAATTTTAGTTTTAAATTTTGACCCAGAAAAACAAAAGTGTTTTTTGAACACCAATCAGGGTTGAGTTGCAAAAGTAGACCCTATGACCCCCGGGGTGAGATGAAATGTTATTATTTTATATTTCTAATGAGTTTTTGTTTATGATGATTAGATAAATCCATTTTTGTAATTGTAGTGACATGTAAATAGATAAAGCCTGTAGGTTACTAAAATTTAGACACCTGTTCACTTTCTGTTATTGATTAAATTAACAAATACATAAATTGTTAAATATAATCCAAAATGAAATCTCATTTCTAAATCTTAGTCTCTACAAAGCATCTGCAGTGAGTACGTGATGCCCTTCATAAAAGCGATGCAAGCATTTTGTCTTTAGTCTCCTTTGTCTATTTTTAACCTTGTTTGTATGCAGCTAACAATGGTAATAATGAATTCGTAAATACAGTAAATACGATTTCAAGGTTGTACCCAGAATGTTTCTACACCTACAGTAGAGATATAATTAAGTTTGTTCAGTGAATGCAGTCCAAGGTCTGTCATTTCTGAACAACAAACTGCTTTTTCACATGCAATCACATATAACTGCAGTCAAGGAGTCGGATCGGTTTAGTTGATTTCGAATGAAATTATCCAGTGAAACTGTATTGTGCCAAAAAACATTACTGCAGACACACACACACACAAACACACACACACACACACACACACACACACACACACACTGTTCTGGTCTTAACGTCTTTTATTTGGGAAACCCAACTTTTCAGTCTATATTAGACACTATACAAAACTATACAACCTCCTGGCCGATGAAACCGCTAGTTATAATGAATAGGGCTGCAAGTAACAGTTATGTTCATTGTTGATTAATCTGTCGATCATTTTCTCGATGAATGGATTAGTTGTTTGTTCTCTAAAATGTCAGAAAATGGTGAAAGATGTGGATCAGTGTTTTCCAAAGCCCAAGATGACGCCCTCAAATGTCTCGTTTTGTCCACGACTCAAAGATATTCAGTTTTACTGTCATTATCAAAATAGTTGGCGATTAATTTAATAGTTGACAACTAATCGATTAATCTTTGCAGCTCTAATAATGAAACTAATCTACTAAGAGGTTTTCGTAATTCCTCAGTATTCCTCAATAGTACAACATTGTATTTCAAGAACATATACCGATGTCTACCTGGGTTTCCATATTGGTACCAAAACAATACATTTTTAGATGCCTTGAAAGCAGAGATCTTCAACAGGGGGTCCGGGGCCCCTAGGGGCTCCTCAAAGTTACTGCAGGGGGCCACCAAATTGTTAATTTTTTAAAAACGGTTGAAGATCACCGCTTTAAACAATACAAACGTCTTAACAAAAGAAGTCGACATTCTTAAATTCTGTTGAAACACAAAAACTTGATGAAATAAGGTATACAAGTGGCTAAATTATAATTAAATTCTGCATATATATACATATTAACGTTTGTGATGAATGTACACTGCAAACTGCAGGTCAAAACATTGAAGCATCCCTGAATTTCACTTTGAAAAAACAACAACCAAAAAGAAAAATTGGACGTGATTCTATTCTCTTGGATTCTATTTTGATAAAGATGCGTTGAAGTGACAGTAGTTGATATTATATGCTCTTTTGCTTAGAGTATGATTGTTTTCTTGGCCCTTTATGTTGTCTGCCTCATATTTACACTGATTTGAAGATGCCCCATTGGCCGGTAAGCTATTGAAAAATTCAAATGAGATTTTATCCTCATTCTTGTTGTCCATTATTGATAGGTATTTTCTTTAAAGTCAATGACCAGAGGCAATTCCAGGATTTTTTTAAGTGGGGTGGCACAGGGGGTGGGGGAAGGGATCAATAATTGTATTGTATTTATCAGAATACAGCATAGAATATCTGCTTAGAAATATAGGAAATATTGGATAGGATAGAACAACATAATTTAATACTGCTAAATAAAAGATCCCATTCATCATTAGTTTCACTTGTTTTCATTTTAAACAAATTATGTTAAGTTAGTAATGGAATGGAATGTTATTCTATCCGAATACAATACACATTTTCTATAGGCTCAGCCACTTTTTAAATAAACTATTCCAGTGCTTGTTCCATGGTATATCATTTTGATAAGTCATCATGGAAACATGAATAGGTTATGTGACAAGGGATGGGAAAATTGGCAGAACACGCAGCCAAGTGACAGTACTCTGATCCAATGGAAATCACAATTGTCAGATTGACAGCACTCTAGCCCAATGGATTTGGGGGAGGGGGGCACCAGGAGAGGCCTATTATATTGGCCCCCTTCTAGCCGCGCCCCTGTCACTGACAGCAGCAATTTAGCTATAAATGTCTATGAGTTTTAGGGTCAAGTGTAGCGTTTACATAAAATTGGCTTATTGCCGGACATGGACGGCCTTTTGCTTTAATTTTCCTCAGTGATGTTGGGCAGTTTTTTTAACATTACAGTGTTAGAATATATATATATATATATATATATATATATATATATATATATATATATATATATATATATATATATATATATATATATATATATATATATATATATATATATATATATATATATATATATATATATATTCTAACACTGTAATGGCTTCTGTGGGTTTCGCTCTTTTCCCTATTTGTCAGGAGGCATGTGGCTGACTGGCATTTAGTGCACGTATCCTGGACAACCCACACACACACACACACACACACACACACACACACGTGCATACATAAGTATAGTCAATCGGGCAGTTAGCATGAGGCCTCAGTAAAAGGCTACACCATGTGTTTATGGAGAGAGGGGGAGGAGACGTATGGAGCTTTCACAGCGGGGCAGTTTCTCTCTCGTGGACGATCGCCGCTCCATCACATCCTTTTGTGTCTTAGTAAAGGAAGAAGACGTCCCTCTCTTCCTTCTCCAAAGCTGATCGGATGCAACTGTGTGTCTTAACTCAAAGTGAATCATCATGCGCGCCAACTCCCAAATAATGACAAAGGCTGTGTGATAGGAGCTAATGAATGACTGATATGTCACAATAAGAGTTTCCAGCATCAGTAAGCGTACAGTGTTGGTATTTTAGCAGCGCGTGTCTCCAACAAGTCTACATTCACGTGCAGCTGTTGTGTTCAAATTCAGCGGCGGTTCCACATACAGAAAGTAATGTGACGTTAGTGTGGTGTGAGTACTGAAAACAGTGCTTTTACCTCGGGTTCACATCCCATCTCATAATTAAAACACATCGGCATGTCAATGATTTAAAATCATAACCACAATTCTGCTCTAGCCTTAAATAACATACTCATTGTCTAATCCTTTTCATACTGTAACGGAGATTTAAAGTAAGTGTGTGTGTGTGTGTGTGTGTGTGTGTGTGTGCGCGTGTGTGTGCGTGTGTGTGGTCTTTGTGTGAGCCATCTAAGCAGGTTTATTGGCGGAGCGTCTCGTCTCTCGAGGCAGCGATGGTGCAGCTGTAACAATGGACGGAGGGAAAAAATGTTATATTGCAGAAAGAGAGAGAGAGAGAGAGAGCAAATAAAGAGGAAATAAAAAGTGTGATATGGTTCAATGAGGGAATAAAATAATACGAGACTGAATGAGAAATGAAAAATAAATATTCACCAAACGGGGGCAGGGAAAGGAGTAGTTTAGGTAGAAAAGAAACTGGAGAGGGCGGAGATAAGGAGTGAAAGAGCAATTATAGGAAATGAATGAATTAAAGGAAATAAATAGAATAAAAAGGGTGTTATTGAGAGGGGGAGGGGGAGAAGAAATGGTAGAAAAGGTATAAAGAGAGAGTGTGTAATGTGTCTCTAGCTGAAGGTCCATCCTCCCTCTGTATGTCTGCGCTCTTTAACCTTCACACACACATACACTGTGTGTGTGTGTGTATATATATATATATATATATATATATATATATATATATATATATTACAATGATCCCATAAGCCCTCTACGAGCCAGTATATGTATGTGTGCGGAGCCCTCTAGCTTTCTTTTGTCTCATCCAACATTTAAATCTCATAAGGAATTTTACCCACGTGCCCCCGGCGGGTCAAGGGGGGAAAGGAGAGCCGGCCAATGAGGTTTAGTCAAACCCATCACTCGGCGGGACATAAAACACCCAAAACAACGTGACATTTTTCAAAAAATGAAGAAATGTCCTGCAGGCGCAGTGGTGCTCGTACCGAACAATGAGGGTCAGACGGGGGGGTCAGGTTGTGAAGGATGTGGATACCCTGCTGTGTCACCAAAACAAACTGCAGGGCAGGTTTTGTGCCACCACGTCTTTTTCTCTTCACACTTTGTCCACAAAAAGCTGTTGACACTCCTTTTAAAATGGGGATTTGTGAAAATGGTCTTAAGTGTGGATGGATCTGAAAAGGCCAGTCAGGTGATTTTAGTGTGACAAGTAAAAAATAAGGTTTTTGGGAAACCTACTGTAACATATATATATTGATATGTTTGGGTTCTTTTTTTTCAGGTTTGGCCTGCTGAGATCAGCTGTAATAACTGAGCTGTCTCTAAAAAAAACAACAAAAGGTGCATCCTTTAAACCCCACTCCTAATTAGATCACTCAGTACTTTTGTTCTCCGTCATTTGAAGGCGTGGCAGAGATTTTGTGTAGTTAGTTGTTTTTAGTCGTGCGAGTGAAAACTCAGATAGGACAGATAGTCTAGCTAGCTGTCTGGATTTTACCCAGCAGAGATCTGAGGAGCAGTTAACCATAGTCCTCAGAAATCCACCGGAGGTTAGAACGCCAACACTAAGAAAGCGGAAGGTAGCGGACATCGGCAAAAATACATGCATCTGGCAGAATTTCCCACGGCACCGGAGCTATTCCGGAAGTGGAACGTTGAGGATATAGACTAAAATTGACACAATATTAACAAGCAAGTGTTGTGTCTTACTCTAACACGTTTTTTGCGGATTACCCACAACACTTAGAACCCACTTTAACACGTTTGGGAATTCCTACGTACCTGAAGAGATACAGACGTGAAGACATCTGAAGACGAGAACAGCTGCAGGCAGCAGGAGCATTTTTTTTTGTTCTGTAGAGACTCAGATGTAAATTATAAAATCTCAGTAATGAGCTACACCATTCATCCTCCAATGCACTACATCCTCCTGTGCGTAGTGCTGTGAAGGGAACACGGCAGTATTTAGAGACATTATCAGCAGGTTTTTATTGTGTTCTCGCGTATCTCGGACAAAAAAATTGCTGCAAAGAAAATACAAATCGTGAGACATCTACAACTTAAAAATGCCACCGTTATTGGTCACGCTCAGAGTCCCTCCATTCCAGGAGTTTTTTTGTTAGATCTCAACAAACATCTGGTGCAGCAAGATCAGCCAAAAGTCATGTTGTGTCTTCAGGAACCATGACAACGAAGAGGCCTTGGTTTACTTCTATCTGGAGCCTTTGTTTCAGCCTCATTTTGTCCATCTCCCCTCACGGTGAAAATTAGAGAAAAGCTGAAATACCACGTAAGATTCATTAAAAATGTGAGTGCATCAGAATAAGATGCATCCAGTGGAGATTAAACATCATCACATCTGTTCCGGACGGCCGATGCCCCACATCTGTCTGCTCAGCTCCGCTCTGCCGTAAAAAAAAAATTTATTCTGCGCTTAGCGGAGAACCTCGAACCTCGCCTCTGGCTTTAATCACTGGCATTAAAAGCTTAAAAACACACACACACCATCCCACCCCTCTGCTACTGGGTTTGGACCGGAGGGTGGAAGAGGGGGAGGGGTTGTCCCGCCGACAGTGCCTTTGGTGGCCGAGGTCCTGCCTGAACAAATTGGATTGTCTGCTGTCCAGTAGCTCAGCTGTTGGCTGAGCATGATGTCCCCGTCTCTACGTGTCTCTTTGGTCAGAGCCAGTTTTTTAATTCAAGTGAAATGTAGGTTGAGTGGGAAACAGAAGAGATAGGATAGGATCAGAAAGGAGCATAACTAGCTGCCTTATGCTTCCCCAAAACAAATAGTTTTTTAATGCTGTCTGTGTGAAGTGAGTCATTGAATCCCATTAGATATCTGTGTGTGTGTGTGTGTGTGTGTGTGTGTGTGTGTGTGTGTGTGTGTGTCTTTTTTTTTAAGTGCAGAAAAGCTGCCTTATGCTTCTGCTGCCCCAAAACAAATGGTTTTTTGAATGCTGTGTGTGTGAAGTGAGTCATTGAATCCCATTAGATGTGTGTGTGTGTGTGTGTGTGTGTGTGTGTGTGTGTGTGTGTGTGTACGGTTACAGCTCAGTGTCCACTGAGTCCTTCAGACCGATCATCTTAACTTGTCGAAATCTAAAGGTTTAAGCTTTTAAATGTTGTTGTCGGATTATTTTGGGATCAGTAGTTTATTCTGCTCCTGGACAGCATCTGCATTAATTAATACATTTTTTATGCCCAGTACTAAAACCAAATTAGTTTTTTTTTTTTTTTTTTTTTTTTTTTTTATCGTTTAACGTTTTCTATTTTTTATACTGTTCTGAAATGAAAGACTTTGTTTCAGTATGTTATAAAAAGTTAGTTACATTAACAATAGAGCTCATTTATGTTGTTAATAATTTTCAGAACAATCTGGACATTCTTAGTATTTATTTGTACATTAAAAAAAGATTTAAATCTTCTTAAAAAAACATAAAGAGAAGTGTAATTACTGTATGTTGTGTGTGTTGTGTGTGTGTGTGTGTGTGTGTGTGTGTGTGTGTGTGTGTGTGTGTGTTGGCTCATCTGTAGCATATTCAGCATTATATACGTATATACATTTTCTCCCCATTTTCTGTTTACTTTCTACAAGTGGAAGCATGTTAGGAGCTGTTTTCACCACAGAAGGCTTTTTGTTGACTATAAACTGTGCTGAAGGACTTTCTTTTGCCGGCAGGAAACAACGTTTTGATGCATGGAAACATAAAAAAAAAAAGGTGTGAAATCAGTCCAAACATCCTGGACTTTATTATGCAGTGAGAATTAATTTCCTTGTTTAGTTCTGGGTCGTTGATTCATTTTAGGGGATTTTATCTCAAGTTTAGATTGTGGTAAACATTTGACGACTTCCTGGAAGTGTTTGTTCAGTGTGAGAGACATCAACATGCAAAATGAGGATTTCAAGCCTCATTTGACTTGTGACCAGAACGTTGCTGATTTGAATCTCTGAGGGGAAAGAAATCTGAGTTTGGATAGACAAAATCATGAATCCACCAGAGTTTAAAATTCCAACACAAAGAAAGAAATAGGTAAACGGACATCCGGCCGAAAAGAAGGATATCCGGCTGAATTTCCGGTGGCACCAGAGCAATCCCTGAAGTGGAACTTCGTGGATGTAGACCAATGCAAACTCAACACTTCCTGTAGATTCTTCACAATAAAAGCCTCCCTTCACTCTCAGCCACCCAGTGTTACCTTTTAATGTGAGTCAGGAAAAGCTCCGGCAGCCGATCATACCGAAACTAAATTCCAAAAATATTATAAACAGAATGATTTCTGACCACTATGACAAATTCTACTCTGCAATGTCGTTTTAATATTGATGGCATCAAGACTAGACATCCTGATGAAGCCTGGATTATTCTCGTACACATACAGCTGCGGACACCTTGTAATTCTGGTAATTGTACTTTCTGGAGTCCGCTTGGAAGATGCGTTCCACTACACATTTGTGCAGCTGCCCAGTGATTCAGTTCCAGTCCAAAATTCGATGTGATCTTTTTTGGCCCATGCTACACCCTTTCACCAAGTGTTATGAAAATCAGGCCGGCAGCCTTTCCGTAATCCTGCTGAGAAACAAACCGAACACGGATGCCCGCACAGAGCCTACCCATACACCCTCTGATGACCAAATTAACGCCACACAGACCCCTCGCACCCTCGTGTATGCAAAAAATATAATCCAGACCTAAGAAAGAGCTCCTGATTGGCCACATACTGATGGTGAAGTTGGGAATGCTGCAGCACACATTGTCGACTTCAGCTCAACTAACAAGATTACTGAAGATGTCCGGCTCGTTTGCTTCCCATCTGAGTCCGGATGTTTCTCATTTGATCGTAGAATGCCTCATTTGTGCAGTGGATTAAATATTATACATATTTTTTTGTTGCACAGTGGAGCCATTGAGCTTTACTTGGTCAAATCCACACCTGCCTTTGCAAAGAACTTGATAGTAATTGCCAGTGGAAGATTGGGCTCAGATGCTCCGTGTTAGGAGATAATGAAGCGGACAAAGGCTTCGGCTTCACAGTTCTTTGATGCTAACGAGGAGATTCCGCATGTGATTGTTGACTTGTGTGCCTACAGTATTGCTTGTGATGCCGAAACTTTGCCACGCGCCAGAACAAGCAGCCTTTACACAAAGGTCTTGGCTTTGGCGATGAACCAGGATCAACAGTCCGCAGGGCCCCGAAACAATCCTCCGCTCTGTGAGGATCCGCTCAGACAGCCTTTGTAAAAATAAATAAATAAAAAAACCGTGTGTGAAACTTATGCTCATTAGACATGCTTTCTAACAGACAATAAAGGTGCAGCTATAACATCATAAGACTTTAAAACAAAGCGTTTTTAAAGTCTGTTCATCCAAACTTAACACAAAACACATTTCTCACTTACCTCCAATGGAATCATAGTAGATTTGGTTTTAATTGGCCAGGATTTGATACATATGAGATTTCTAACGCTATATACAATGGCTTTTCATTAGTTGTGTTATCTACTTCGAAAAGCTGCTGATGAAAGCCAGAAAAGGCTTTTCACAAATTCAAAATTCGAAACAAACCTGGGGAAAACCTATCCAAACCATACACACATAAATGAATTCCAAAAACACAAGAGATCTGATTTTGAAAGGACATTCAGATCCTATCTGATAGACCAATGTGAACCAAATGTCGACAGTGCTTCCGGCTGTTGCATTTATAAAGGCTCTGTCTCGGGGCAGAGGCAGACATCTTAGACAGATATCTCAAAATTGGTCAAATCGAAACGTGAGTGAATATGTTGTTTTTTTAACAATTGGGATGAACTTGGCCTTTAGCTGAGACTTCAGGAAATTATCCCAAGTGCTTGAAAGAATGAAGACTAAATCTCATCTTTCCCTGTTCACTGGGCTGTGCTGCCCCACTGAAACAGTTGTTTCCCCAATACTGAGCATTAATAATTAAAGCAAATTACACATAATTGTTTTCCGTTGTTCAGTTTTATCAAGTCCATTGAGGCTCGTCTTCCCTGGCCTGCTTCTCTCCTGCTCTTAAAGCACATGTGATGGAAATAACCCTAACCCACACGGCTTGTTCTCTTTCTGTGGACACTTCCCTTTTGGAAGCTGAGCAGGTGGATCTCGCTTAAACCTGCAGCTGTGTCAAGAAGGTTTTTTTTATTTTTTTGGGTCCGTCAGGAGGGGCGACAATGTCAGCCAGAAACAGGAAAAAAAAAACATAGAAGAATTCAAGGGCGGAAAGACGGCCTTGTGTCGCCCTCTTCAATCTGAAAGGGTTCTGTTTCCAGTGAATTGCAAATTGCTGCCCTTTAGAAATGATAAAATCTTGAGTGCTTGTTTGGAGCCCTTGGTGCATTGAAGCGAGATGGTCTTTAAAAGGCAAGGTCTCTGTGTCCGTAACAGTTTTAACCCCTTTCTCTTTCTTTTACATCTTTCTTCCCCGCAGCTGCAAGCCAATATTTAAGATTCTTTTCATTCCTGCTGTGAATAATTTCTTCGGTCGATGAGCAAGAAAAACTGTTACCCAGGTCTCTGGGCACTACAAAAACTTCTTGTCTTGGCTCTCTATGGCATTCATTTTATGTTATTTTTCACTCTTTATTGCAACCTTGTAGCGTAATGAAAGACCTATATGGTATTGTGGATAGGAACATGTTTTGGCCAAAGAATTTTGTGTTTTTTTTAATTTATTTAATGGTTGCAGAGTTGGGTCAAAGGTCCCAGAGTACTTCAAGAACTAATAGAATTACTTTCTTTAAAGAAAGCAGAATGAAACATTGGGCAGAGTATGTTTTTGGCATGTTGACCCAGTTCATGTGTCAGTGAGACTTGTGTAGAAGTCCTACAGGAGGCCAAGGTAAACGGAGACGAAACATTGACCCATTTTACACCAACTATCTAGTCAAGTCAATGACATTTAATTATTTAGTGCTTTGATGCACAAAGTACTTCACACAGCAAGGACAAGAACACCCATTTAGCGGTGTGTGCAATCACAATAAAGATAAGGGAATTATGACTAGAAACAGTAGTTGTAGTAGTTCATGATCTGCCATAGTTTTTGGTCCTATTGGATTAATTGATAAGGGGTCATCTTGACCTAGATGATTTTAATGCCTCTGAGCCTTGAGTAATGTTGACTTTGGAGTTATTTGCTTGCATTTCCTTGTTCTCCTTCAATCCCTCTGACCTGGAAGCTGTTTTCATCCAAAGGATCTCCAATCATTTTTCTTTACACCATTGCTAACCATCACGTGTGTTCAAAGTGTGATAGTGCCTTTTGTGACAACACTCTTGACTTTTCTTGTAAAACTTCATCTTGGCACCATGGAAATAATCTGCAGACACTATTAGCATTACAGCTGCAACGATTGGTTGACTCAGAAAAATAATCACCAACTAATTTGATAAACGATTATTCCTTAAAGTAATTTGTCTTGACAAAATGGCATAAAATATGGTTTCCTGCTCTTTTTTTTGGTTTTATATCATATAAAACTGAATAGTTTTGGGATTTGGACTGAAGAAACAAGACATTTTAAGACATCATCTAGAACTAGGATGCACATATTTTACTGTTGTTTTTTTATTTATTTCTTTTACATTTTATTGACCAGATGAATAATTGAGAAAATAATCAGCAGATTAATTGATAATGAAAATAATCGTTACCCTAACCGTGTTCTCTGAGCTCAGAGCCAGATGGTTGAGAACCGCTGGTTCAGAACCAGCTCTGTGGTTCAGAAGCAATCAGAAGTATTGGGCTAGAAAATTGCCAAATCATCGAGAGAGAGAGGGGAGAGAGAGAGAGAGAGAGAGAGAGAGAGATGCATGTTTGTGTTGGAGCTCAAATAAATACAGAAGAGGAAGCAAGTAGCAATAAAATCTGCGCATGAAAACCAGAATCCACAGCAGAGGTCCTGTGCCGAAATGTAATACTTTGAAATATTTCCAGGTGTCGTCACCAGGAATGGAGCACAGAGGGCGAAAGGAAACACAGAGACCGTCCTCATCCTGCTCTCCACCACATAATGAAATAATTAGATAATTAGATGAGTAATTGGACTGATTCTTATTTCTCTTTCCTCCCGCTGTGACATCTGCTTGGCTGCAGAGATGAGCAGAGCGAACAGAAAAAAAAGGAGTGCAGATTTAGAGCAGCACCACACCCGAGTCCAAGTGCATTATGGGGAAACGGGGACCCCAAATTTGCCTTGACCAATCGTTTTTGGTGTGTGTGTGTGTGTGTGTGTGTGTGTGTGTGTGTGTGTGTGTGTGTGTGTGTGTGTGTGTGTGTGTGTGTGTGTGTGTGTGTGTGGAGTGATTCGTTGCACACATGCAGTCATCCAATGTGCTGCTGCTGTTTGATGTTAGGGGGTGATTCGTCAACCAATCAGAGAGCTTGGCCTAGTTTTTTTTTTTTTCCCCATCTCCTTCCCTTCTCTTCCCTTCCCCGAGCCATGACCATGTTAAAATGTTGAAAGTGTGACGCCATGGCAACATAATGTCAAACCTCCAAATCCACAGTTTGGTATGCGGTGTGATGGTGGTACTCTTCGGCTGATTCACCTTCTTGAGAGGCACCGCCCAGTTTTGATTGCTTTTACGGGGTCTCTGCCTCAATAACAAGCATTTGCATGTGTGTGTGTGTGTGTGTGTACATGTGTGCGTGCGATGGTCGTGTGTTAGTCACAGAAATAGCTGCCAGCGCACATCAGCCTCCTTTGAGCTCATCACCGGATACTTCAGAGAGTGAGAGAGAGAGAGAGAGAGATGAGATGAGATTAGGGATTTGGTTTGCCGAGAAGCCGTCAGATTGAATCGACACACTGCGTTTAGGCTGTGTATTTCAATTTTATGTGTGTGCATGTTTCCTGTAGTTTGCTTTAGTCTATGTGTTTTACCACGCCTTTGGCCAATCACACACATATTTGCTTTATTCATTTTCTCCCTCATTCCCCCGGACACCCACCCACACGTAGACATAAATGCATACATACATACAGTCATGTGAAAAAATTAGGACACCCATGCTAAAGTTGACTAAAAATAGGAATAAAAATTGGCATGGGGTACTTTCCATAAAATCGGAAATAAAACCATGCCAATCTCTAGGTATGGTGAAGGGTATGTGATGATGTGGGGGTATGGTGAAGGGTATGTGATGATGTGGGGGTATGGTGAAGGGTATGTGATGTGGGGGGGCTATTTTAATTCCAAAGGCCAAGGGAACTTTATCAGGATGCATAGTATCCTGGATCCATGAAATAACTGGCCTTTAAAAATATAAATCTGCCTGCCTCTATGGGAAGTTAACATAGGGGTGTACTTACTTATGACCCCTGTATTTTAAGGAAGAACCTTTTATTTATTTATTTACGATACATTATTCATTCACAAACAAAATTGGTGTCCTTAAAGGTTGGATTTTTCCTCATTTTTTTTAAATTAAGGCATTAAGATCAATGCCGAGATGTTTGAGAATCACTACTCTTTCCCTCTGCTCTGTGAGTCTCTGCACTCAAACATTTCACTTAAGAATTTAGAGTTGGTTAACAAAACGCATCCAAATAAAGAGCATTGCTTTTATACAATAGGCTGCTATTTCTTTTAACGATTGGTTTATGGTCTAAAATAAAGTCAACCAAGCTTCACTGAGATTTATTATTGATTGTGCTGCTTCCATTCTTTCAGGCAGGACAGACTAATTAAATTAAAAGCGACAACACTTTTAAGACTTGAAGAATTGACAGAAACCTTTTATGGCATGACACAAACCATGGATCACTCAGAGTGCAAACCTTCTAAATGTGTTGTTTTAATAATAGACAATTGTTATCTGCTTTGGATCTGCATAACACACAGATCACTATTTCCTTGGTCCAACAACGTTTAATCCTATGTTAACTACATTTTTTTTATCGCAAAATGTCACCCAAAAGGCTGCAATCAGACATACTAGAACAGTTTATGTACGCAATGCATGTGATGATGGCCGGGATTTAAAGCTATATTGCTGGTTGTGTGTCTTCTTCAGCCTTGAAATTGGAGCCTTTTAATCTCCACCGAGGCCCCAAGGTCAAACTGAATTTAATTTCTTTCCAGCAGTCAGTCAAACATCACCCAGTCAGTCGAAACCAGAAAGCCAGGTCCTCGGGGCGACATCTGAGAACATTGTCACGAACCTCGCACGAAAACAAAGAGCCGCCCAAAGAATAAAGAAGAGCTATCAGGAACAGATTCACTTTAGCTACGGAGGCATTTCTTTTTTATAAAATAAATGAACAAAGAGAGAAAACACACCAATGGAAAGTGTTGTAACAAGGTACATACTAAACATATACGACAATTACCAAATTAGAGGGGAAGATAGCTTGCTTACTAGTGAGTTAGCTGTTCACTAGTTACTTAGCTACATTCCATTGGCCAGCTACGGACTATGGCTCGTGTTAGCCTAGCTAATATTAGACTGCAAGTAGCCACAGCCACAATAACAATTCTGTATGCTACATTTGCCTTTTCCTTCTGTTTCTTGGTACATGAAGGGATTTTTTTTGACCACTAGGAAACAAAAACTCCAAACAAAAGTCACCAAAATGTCAGGCTGTAGCATGTTAGCTAACAACTGGCTACACATTTAGCAGAAAGAGCGTTGAGTGTCTTTCTCCTCTGTTTTCATGTTTAATTCTACTGTTAAGTCTGTTATTTCATCCGGGAAGGCTAGAGGCAATTGTGGGGATCCTTAAATAAACTACATTAAATATGGGCATTGTTTTGGACATGTTTTTCTGGACACCTGTGTAGTCTTAATACAAAAATTAAATGTTGTGCTTTTGTTGTTTCTGCTGCCATTTCAGGCTGGGCATGTAGCGAATTAGCTTGTGTTAGCTCCTGGTTTAGCTTGTTTATACAGCAGCATTTCTAATTATGTTGGTAGCCTACAGATAAAGCGTAAAAGCAGCTGAAATCAGTGAAATTATACATTTTTAAATCTTCACATTTGTATGATGTGCAGAGGGTGACAGAGGAGTTTTTTTTTTTTTTTTTCCTGTCGCATCACACAAATAAAATCCAGACCCATCCCAAATCCTGGATGAATGACTCCCGTCGCATCCCAGTCCCTTGCAACAAGTCACCAGAGCAGACAGGAGAGAATTAAAAAGAATTTTAGACAACATAATGATTAGAATTTTGTTCAAAATAAAGAAAACAGCGTTTATTCATATTACAACTGCAGTTTGATGTAAAAACTGACTTTTGTTGTTTTGATTTCAGTCCCATCCGCTCCCGCTCACTTTTTTTCTCTGTCTCGTACTAATCACTTGATGAATATTGAAATTGACTCCCATATCCCGTGACCCACAGGATCCCCCCCAAAAAAGTCAGCCTCTAAGCAGAAGATAGCAATCTTCTTCATGCTCCTTTTTGGTGGTGTGTCAAAATGGCCATCCTAATAATAAAGACCATGCAAAGTAACATGCTCAGACATAAAAAAGATCAACTATGACGTATCATTTAACAGTCCAGTGTACTTAACGGCGAATTAAGCAAACATGTAGTCACTTTGAGTTGAATCCAAATCACAGTAAATATGGAACGTGTGGAAAAAATAGATTAGTCTGCCAGTAAATTTCTGTTGTAGTGTTTCTGGTTGCTGACTTGTCATGTGATGTCCTCGTGTCATTCTAAATCCTGACTCCCCCTGCCGTGTCCCTCACTCTCACCAGAGTGGATTATACATTGCTGCCTCGGGGTTATAATCAGGGTCAAAGTGCAAAGAATTACACATAAAAATGTTATTCTTATCTTTTTTTTTAAAGTAGCCTCTGTGGAAATTGGAGCTAATTTGGAGTGCAAATATCAAAGAAGTCTGTTGCACCATTGATCTTTAGGGCTTAATCCATCATGGATAAAACAATCGTCACTACAACTTTATAGTTCACAATCTTGGTAAAATACATACAACATAGAATTGCTGCCTGGAACACTTTTAAGAGGCAAAAAAAAAAGATTGTCGGATCCTTTTTTTTTTTTTGTAACCTATTTTAACTTTAGGTCATAGCCATGGAGTACAAAAGTGCTCCATTGGAATGCACCTGTAAAGCAGATTTCTCATATTAACTCTGGAAAATGTCCGGACCTGATTAGTCTGATGCCCTTTCACACATGTAGCACACAACAGGAGATTGTCTGTGTAAAATGCATTCTCACTTAGAAATACTCCGTTTGGTTTAGTCGAGGGATGGGTGCCTGGTCAGAGCGTGCAGGAGGCAGGACATGAATGGGATTACACCGCGGATAAGTAGCTGGTTTGTAATTGGGCTATAAACAACCAAGTCTTTTGCCATTCCTTGAATTTGATTTTGCCGTTGGCCCTTATCGACAGAACTTCCAGAATCCTGTCGTCTCTTCAGATAAACATTTCCGTTGCTGTCATCCTGTCGTCTCTTCAGATAAACGTTTCGATTGCCGTCATCCTGTCGTCTCTTCAGATAAACCGTCTTCACGTAAATGGCCCTTCTTCTTCAACCTCGGATGCTTTTTTTTTTCTTCCGGTTTCACGCCAACGGCATGATAGAAACAGCATCAACCCACCCTCACGTGTTGTGGATTCTCCAGACAATGAGCTGCTCTGTTCACACAGGGGTACAATCAGACTTTACACATACTTTGTAGATGGGAGCTGGCAGGGTAAAGGCTGTTTAATGTCTGGTCCCACTGATTTGGACATTTGCGTTCTCACATACTGCTCCCCCAGGGTAATGTAATGTCTAGATAAGTTCAAGGTTGCAGTGAGTGTGTAAACAAGGGGCTTAAGTTTACATGCATGTC